>NC_135424.1:13685000-13985000 GCF_051991245.1 Festucalex cinctus
ACATGTCCAATTTGTCCACATTTTATCTACATGGGATGTACTTCGCTATTAAAAGACAAGTAGACATTGAAAGCTTTTCTATGATTTGAGGTTTTTACCTCTTCCTGTCTAGCTAAAAGGAAGAGACATTGGCTATGTCATCATCAGGATCAGAATCAGATTTACTGGCCTAGTGTGCACAAACACACAAGGAATTTTGTCTTCACATTCCTCTCTAATTGGCTCGATATTGGCACTTGTTGTCTGTCTGATGTCCGACAGCTATGGTACAGATACATAAAATCATCGTACGTTCCAGAGGTGGTCACGCCTGTCGTTACATCAGCCTGTCATAGACGGATGCCCACCTTACGGTGAGTGCCTGCACATTTTCATCAAGTACTTTGTTACAAAGCCTTAAAAAACAAAACAAAACAAAAAAAAAAAAAAGCTGCAAAGGACCATCTGTACTGACGTAAAACTGCTTCAGTTGGTGCTCCGTCCGTTTGCATTATAATGCCAAACTTCGAATTTGAAGCAGTTTTACGTCCGTTGATCCGGGTCAGTAGAATCGGTCCTTCTCAGTCCGTTTTTTTTTAGAGGCTTCGTGTCACAGGCCAATGTAACGACAGATGTAACCTCTTTTGAACCGTTCGTTTGTCCAGACTGACAACACAGTGAATTTGGTGTCCTGTTTTTTTGTTGATGTCAGACCAAGGCATGGGGGTGTATCGATTTTGATGATGAAAAAGGGGAGTTTGAAATCAATTATTTATCGACTGCTCCTCAGTATTGAGAAGGAATGCCAGTTTCATTTTCCTGAGCTAAAAATACATGAAGTGAGCTTGTTGGTGAAAAACGGACAGACAGTGACAGTTGTTCAAGGAAACATCTATGTTCTTGCGTTCTCTAATTCTCAAAGTTTTCTATTGACTTTTTCCAAGATGTCTGCGTGAAATCAATTCCTTTGTGAAACAAACCGTCAGGTTAATGAACTGACCTCCGTTGAGCGAGGCAAAGCTCCTGTAGAGGACAATGAATATATTTGGATTGAAGTTGTACAATGGTTGTTTACTTAAGGTGGTGCCTCGGGCTTTGTTTCAAAAGGAATCCAGTAAACAAATGCATCGGCTAAAGCTGTTAAACCATTAACTCATACTTTTGATTTGATTTGGTTGCCAAACTCATGCATATTGCAGAAATGGATCAACTACAACAACAAAAATGTAATAATAATAATCATTCACATGAGCTGAAGTGGATACCTGATTTCACTGACATTTACTTAGACGCTGTTGGATGAATTGCTGTTATGGTTAAAGAAAACATTGAACTTTAAGACTATCTGCATCAAATTACTTTGCTTAAAGACACATCAAATGTTTACACAAGGTTTATCAGGAGAACTATAGAAAGCATTACTGTTGCATTTCTCATTATACACACACATTGACCCAGCTCCTGTCAATCAATGTGATCAGTCTCTGGAGAACAGACAGGCACAATTTAAACATTTTATCTTCTGTATGATCACATGACCTAGTACAGGAATGCAAATCAATCTAAGGTACATCATAAGAACCTTGGATGTCTTCTAGATTTTTCCATTCAACCCCAATCAAATACATATTTTTACTTTGTACTGGAGTTTGATTATATTAGACAGCCAAATGCTGCTCATCTGTAACCTGTAAGAGTTTGGATGTAAAAATATTGTTTTAACTACTGGGAATTCATTAGACTGTTTTGTTAGGAGTGTGTCTGTCTGTGGTAATTTTGTTGTTCTTCTATTACCTGTCGTGCCAATTTTCAGTCTGAGCAGCCCTGCTTTGCGCATACCCTTGTGTCTCCAAACTATGTCTTATTTCCTTAGTTGTATTTACATTTTTGTACCGTTCTTGTTTTTCAAATTGATTGTTGGTCCATTTAATCTAAGTCTTACTGGATTTGCTTCCACCTTGTGCACAGTGTGTCCTTTTTCTCTTTATTTATGGAAACTCTTGTTATGCAGAGTGCATTAGCATTTGGAGCAGAACAAAACAACTTCTTTGTTTTCTCTCCCCTCCCATCTAGATTTGCCCCCAACAGCAGCGTAGCAGCATAGATACAATATAATGTAAGGAGTTAGTCAGGGGTGAAAAAAAAAGGGCTTGATAGAATCCGATGATTACACAGTATGCAAATCATGCGCACGCTCCATATCTCGTCTTGATCTCACAGTACTTGAACCGTTCATAAAACACATTCAGAATTTTCCATTCAGTGAGTACCAGTGAAGCTTCCACGCTCCCTGAAGAAGCCAATTCCCCAGACGTTCATTGTGTCTTCACTGTGGACAATACAGCCTGGGAAGACAAGAGACAGAGCTATATAATCCATATGCATGAATGTCAGCCACAGAGACAAGACAAATAGGCTTACAGCGTCTTTTATAAAGGTTGACCTGGTCTGACTGTGGAGCTACAAAGGACAAATCTGGACACAAGCCAGCATTAGGGGAAACGTCCACTGCGATTAAAATGCCCATTAAGGTGGAAATGTATCTGCCCATTTGCTCTCTCTTCAAAGTCCCTTTAATGTGCTAGGTTGGGAACCTTTGTTTAAAGGAATCATTTTGCATTTAAATTTCCCAGGACAAGAATAGGGCAACTCCTTTCTTGGCAAATGCTTCTTACGGGTGAGGTGATTCTTTTGTAGCACATTTTGTTTCACTGATAACCACACACACATTTTTGTCATACCCAGCCACAAGGGACTTTTTTTTTTTTTGCTCTTAGTTTTAGTCTTTGTCTATTCTCACATCCACGAAAAGTGTGAAACAACATGCAAGCCAAACAAATTAATGTGAATGTTAACTGTATAAAAATTTGACGAAAGATGGTATTTATTTATATTTTCGACTGGTGGAGAAAAATCTACCGTCTGTTTATTACATCCTCTTTGATAGTAAACACAATTGAACATATCTGAGGCTATTTTTTTGGAGCCTTATATTGTTGACAGATACAATATTTTGTGGTTATTCTTTGATCCCAACTGCAACCAATCAACTCATGCAGCCAAATTAATCATCTTAATCGCACACTGATGACACATCATAAGCAGCAACTGATGATTTAGTACCTTGCTGAAGGATACTTCCAAAGTGGTCTGGAGCCGATCAAACCAGCAATCTTTTTACATTTTTAGACACTCTTCACCACTCTTCAGGTGGTTTTGGTGAGAAAGGACGCGCAAGAATAATATTTAAAAATTGTAATTCCACAAAAACGAATTTAGTTTTTTTGATAATTTTGAAAACAGATTGTTAAGTACTAAAATGAAGATTGTTTACAATGCCCCATGTGTCTTATTTTTAAGAAGAGGATTGAGACACACCTTTTCGTTTGGCTTTTAAGTGGTCTCTTTTACTCTTTTAATTTAGTAATCTTACTGAATTTTAATTTTTAGCTCTATTATCGTATTTTGCATTTAGACTTTTATTTTGTTGTCTTTTAGCTTTTACCTCTCTATTCAGTTGTGTTGTTGCATTTTTATGTATGAAAAGTGTGATATAAATAAGGTTCAATAGGACTAAAAAAAATAAATAAAATCAGCTTACGGCTGGCTACGGTTCTTCCAAATACAAACAAATTAAACTACATGAAAGCGACACAACTGAGAGAGTTCCAGAAAAAAATGATGTAGTGTGAATGTGTTTGCTTGCTCAAAGCCCATCTGTGGCTGTTTTTTTAAATACCACACACAATATCCTTAAAATATTACATTTATCCAGCTTGTCAGTTATGAAATTATTCATCTTGCCAGACAAAGTAGTAAATGTTTTGATTATACTTCCTTTAGGATGCCCTTCACAAAGACACTTGTGATTGACAGGCTGGCACCACCCTCTGAATATCAGCAAGACCTGCCTTGGCCTCACATTTCATACTTATATTGTCACACATATCTCTCACTACTGTGTTGACAGAGTACTGTATTTACAGACAAGAAAGACCAGAGATTAAATTAGTTTTAAAACAAAGCCCTGAAGTGGAGAGACAAAAAACTCTTGACAATGTTGTTTTGCTTTTATTGAGCATTATTTTACAGACTAATTTAATAACTTGAAATTGCTTGTAACCAAAATATTTTTTTTAGTCTGACAAAATCTTAAGCGTTTTACTTGGAAATCACAGCATTAAACTAAGAAAAAACAAGTAAAGCAAATACAATAACATAGTTTGATAACGACAGCACAACTGCCCCCTACTGTAGTGGATGTGCAATTACATTTTCTTCTAATATGGGAGGAAATAAAAAGCATGTCCTCTGGCACATGAATTGAAAATTTGCTTCACTGTGTATTTTGTTTAGGTCAGCACATGATGACTGAGACTTGTCTCCATGCCAACAATATACAGACACAGTTCAATGCTGCATGTGCAATTTTCAAATTTCACTGACACGTTGCCAGCTGGAGCTACATAGATTGCATGGAGATGTTCCAAGTTGGCCGCTAAAAAGAAAAGGGGAAAAAAATATTGGCAATTAAAGAATGGACTGAAAATGTGAAATTATTTGCCCTCCTACTATGATAAAGAGTTCTAATTTGATTCAGCATAATGAGGTGAATCATGTGAGTTTTGAAGAGGCATTTGCTCAAAATTCAGAGGGAATCATATCAAGTTGCAAGCAGGATTCTTCTCACATCTATGACACAACAACAAAAAGCACCAGGAGCCATTCTTAATATGCAGAAATAATAAAAGAATGCATGTCTGAAGTGATGGACACACTGTTTGAAGACAAAAAAAAAAGAAAAAGTGGCAGCTAAAATTAAATAAATCTCTTTCTCAGATTCCACAGCAACCAGACTCCAGTACTGGTTGGTGATCTAGTTAAGCAGCTGTGTGATGGAATAAAAAATGCAGAGTGCATTTCCCCATAGTCCGCCGATACTACTGATAATTTGATTTGATTTGATTTATTTGTTCATTTTTCCTTTCGGACAGCATTGTAACAATCAAACATTTCATCATACAATTTCAACACTCGGTTGATGGATTTTTTTAAGGTAGGCTAGTTATAGGAATCAAAAGTAAGTTGTTGGGCATGTCAAAATGGATATGACATTTTATTATAGCTTAATTTTTTACTGTTGTTTGAATGAAAAGGTTTTGAATATCACAATATTATCACATGTGGCCTCACCCATCTCAATAAATTGACTGTTACTCACTTAATTCTGGGCTGGCCCTTTAAGATTTGTATTTGAGTATCTGTTCTGAAATGCCCATAAGTGTGAATGGCCATTTGTCTATACGTGCCCTGTGATTGGCTGGAATCCATTCTGTACCCCCGCCTCTTGCCAAAAAATCAGTTGGGATAGGCTGCAGCTTACTTGCGATCCTAATGAGGATTACATGTTGTGTGCACATGTAATGTAAATTGACATGTAGCTAGTTTGTTCGAGGTCAATATGTGACTCAAAAATATGTAAAATCCATTTTGGAGACTCACATTGTGAAAGTTGAACTTCACAGTCAGCAATTGAAAAGAAACATCTATGTGTTTCTCTCAGGTTTTCTTGACTAATTGTTTATTTGTTTTGGTTTTATTTATAATAAAGCAAGTGATTTTTCACATAAATTGAAACCAACAAGACACAATTTCTGTTGGGGGACAAAACTTAGGTTGTTTGCCAGCAGGATATTCGAGCTACATAAGTAAGGAAAATAACTTAAACTGCAGGAGCTGTCAAGATATCAAAGCATATATTTATTATCAAATTATTTTTTTCTTCTTTCGCGGTATTATTTAGAGAAACCTACACAATTAATCTCACAGTAAAGTGGAGTGACTACTGCACATGATTAAGTGATTAATTCTGGTTCCAAATATAATTTTTATGTTAATTCATCGATCTACATTGTGGTTAAAAACATAATCTTCAAGATGTTTTTTTTCCATTTTATTTTATTTTTTTGTTGAACCTTTTTTCTCTTGCATTAAAAAAAATACACGCTGCTGCTATTTCTGAGTAAATAAAACCAACTCAAGAGTTATTTATGATAAGCCTTTTTCCTTTTTTTTTTTTTTTAGACAACATTTACTGTCTTGTGTCAAACCCAACAACAAAGCATAGGCATCTTCAAAACAACGTGTAAACTTGATTTGAATTTAAGATGAGCTGTAAATGGTTGCATATGCTTTTGAGACATTAGGTCATTAAATATGATGCTGGCGTTATGCAGCATGAATACTAATTGCTAATTTAGAACACAGTTTTGGCACACTGGTAAATTGAGGTCACATCAAGCCTGTAGGAGACAGATGTGTATACGCAAAGAAAATGAGCTGTTTCCCTTTTTCAAGTTTTGGGTAACAGAAGATTGTGCGTTTTATTTACATTTGGCTTCACAGATAAAACTAGGGTTTGGAAAATGCATGGGAAGCTGAAATTGGAAATGGCGTGCTGTGTAACGCCAGGGATAAGAGTCGGAGCAGATGTTATCTGTATGTGTGGAATGGGTTATCATATTATGGAGCACATTTATTGGCCCTCTCTGACATGTCATTGGAGGTTTGATTATCTTGTCCACACAGTCACCTCAATGACACAACCAACCTCATGATGCATTGTCACAAAACTGCTTCGGTCCAGTCACATCATGTACACCAGAATGCCAATCCTGAATGTTGCTAATCAATTTAAACACATCAGTGGATTCCAGTAATGACTTTTGTTGGTTATCAGCTTTCATACTGGTGCTGATAAGCATAAGGAAGAATTTCCTTAATGAACAACAACAAGTATCGTAACTTGTAAGTTGAGTAAGGCTTAAATAACTCGTATATGAAAATATTTCTTTTTGGAAAAGAACATTTGATACTGATTTGACTGAGACTTGTATTGGATATTATACTGCGCAAGTGATCATGTTGTGATTAGCTGGTGTATGAGATTACAATTATAATGTGAATACGAGCATTCACCTATTATCACTCCAGTGCAATCAAAGGCACTGTGGTAGACATATTTAAAACTTTGCGGCATCAGTTGATATTGATCGTCTCAGCATGCCTAGCAGCAATTTGTAAATAGCTTTAGGAATGACAATATGTGTTTATCATTAACACTCCTTAATGTTTACTAGTATGTCAGGACTCGGGTCATGCAGGACTAATGTTTGGGTCTTGTCTTATGTCTGGGGTCACGCCTGGGTTAAGTTTGAGTTGAGTTCATGACCTGTTGAGTGTGAGGTCAAGTGTCTGTTTTGTACTCAAGTAAACATTATCTAGTTTCAACTAGTTTTAGGCTATGTGATGTCAAGAATCTGTAATGCTATGTGATGTTATGTGGTAAGAATCTTTAATGCTGTGATGTTAGGTAATGTCAAGAATCTTTAATCACGTTACTGGGTCAACAGGTCAACAGCCAATCAGATAATTCCATGTCAGTACTGGGACCCACATGTCTAGCCACAACCAATGGGATCGATTTACTGTCTATAATAAGCTGTCTGAGAAATGTGAGTGATTGCCGGATTATTGCTCTCAGTTCCTCTGTGCTTCTCCGCAGCCCAAGGAGGCTTGGCGTCTCGTGTTTCTCGATGCATTCTTGTTGTTTTTCGTTTAGTCATGGGAATAAATAGTTAAAACCTTATTTGTGCCTGCGCTTTGGGATCTGACTCCAGCACACGACAGTAGTCGTTATGTGTGTATCGCCTGCCTGTTGTGTATTACGCTGTCGTTTTAGTCATGCCCAGGTTAATCGTTGTGCTACGTTAATGTGTTTGATGAACACCTGTCAGTTTCCACTGTGTTGTGTACTCATTGTGACTTGGTTTGCCCACATAAAGAGCCTCCTCCTCAAGTAAGCATAAGTGCTTCCATTTTATTTTCCAACTGAAGATCACCACATAACAACATGCACAAGGTTACGGAAGGTGTACTGATTCACTCGCTTGAAAAGCTACTGGACTTTTTTCATGGTGATCTTTTTCTTTCTGCAGTGAAACATTCATTTTTGATTTGTCATAGTGAATGTTAAAATATGGTAAAAAAATAAAATAAAATCATAGTGCGCATTACGGCAACAATGCCATTGCGCTTGCGAGCCCCAACATCAAAATAAAAGCCTGACAAATAAAAGTGGACATCAATGCTTTGTTAGGCTTTAGTTAGGCTTTTAACTTGCAGAACGTAATGCGTACTATCAACAATCGTAGCACAACAAAGTGGCTGGCCTGACTCCTTATCCACCAAATTCTTGCTTCACCTTAGTTCTGTGTAAATGTACTTTTCATGGACAACGCCTGAGTGCATGCCGAGAGTTATTTTTGTCCAAAACACTACAAAATGTTGCCATTCAATATATTTGCCGAATCCAAAGGGAGGTTGTCTATGCAAACTGACACACTTGTGACATCACTTCCCTGATTGGACGTGCCCAAATACTGCCAAAAAAATTACATAGAGGTTGATTTTTCAGCTGTTAGGTAGGGGAGACTGCGGATAGTTGTATTACTTTGTATACTTTTATATATTTCTTGGAATCAATACATCATATATAAACAAAACATATACCAGAGGAAAGACCAAAGTCTTGGGTATATTTTTTGTATTCATGTCATTTTCGTACTTTGTGTCAGTGCAGAGTTATAAGCCATCAAATAGGGGGAGTGAACATGTGACATGTTGCCGCACCAATGGGAAGGTGTCACACTATATCGAGCAACATGTCACATTGGATTTGCAACTAATAAAACAAGGACAAAATTATCCTTCTTATCCTGCTTTTTTGTTTGTTTGCTTTTCCAGCCAGAGAGATCTTGATGATTTACCATAGTCATTGAGCAAACCTTAACATAAAATATTATGAAATAAATTAAAGTCCTTCGGGACTGCTGGCATATAGGTCATAGCTCTCAGCCTCAAATGCCTGTCTGCTTCCCTTATACTGTAAATTTAAGATTAAATTGCATAAAAATAAATAAATAAATAAATAAATAAAGCAATGGATGGATAGATGGATGGTTCATCATGAAACTTAAACCAGTCCTGACATGTGGGCATACTGTAGTTCCAACAACTGGAAAATCAATTTTTAAACAATGAAACAAAACCCAGCAAGCTAATTTCTTCACTCTTCAAGACTCATCATCGGAAGAACAATTCTGGCATAAGTAAACAGAGTTGCCAGAGGTGCATTTTTCATTGGCCCATTCTTTGTATATGTGACGACAATGACTGAGACAACTTGCCCCAAACTACCATGTTGGCTCATACTTGCTCTAGTTTAAAGTTAGCTTCAAACAGAGCAGTGAGTGAGGTATGACAAGATGCCTGAATCTCTCCTCTAACGAGTCCACATGATTTGCTGCTAGAATTTGTCTATGTACGACGCATGTATAAAAAAAAATGTTGAAAATGTTTATTTTGGGTTGTGCAAAACAGATAACTGGGACTCATGTCAACTCACAATATGCTATTCTCTTCTCAGACAGTACACAACCCCTGACCATTATACGAAGAAAACTAGTATTCCAGTTTTTCGTTGCAGCCTCTGGTGGAGAAGAAAATTGCAACGTGACAACTTACCCGTGATACAACTAGCCCCGGTCTCCCCTACTTTTCCTAGCTAAACTAACTACCAATCAAGCCATACATGCTAATTTGGCAAGCGTGCCTTCAATTTCTGCATAAACTTCAACAGACTTAGATAACCTTGACTAAACGCACCACACAGGACTTCCCATTCAGTGACGGTGTGAAATTAGAATGAATGGTTGTTTGTCTAAAAGTGACGTGCGACTGACTGGACACCAGCCTAGGGTGAACCTGCCTCTCATTGTCTACTGCTTGTACTAAAAGTACGAGTGAAGGACATCCAATATATTAGTAAGTATTAGTGGTAATGAAAGAGACATTACTGCACGTATTACATTTAAGGATATCATAAAAAGGGCACTGTCATTTAAAGGAAGTATTGCGGTAATACAAAATACATGTTGTTGATTGTCAGGTCTACAAAATAGTCTGTAGAAGAATCGGAACCGCGACTTTTAAAGTGTCACATCCAACATCACAATAACACAATAACAATAAGTACAAAATTCAATTACCCCGTAAGGGACTAATGGAGTTTTTTGTTTTTTTTTGTTTTTTTTAACTAAAAAAAGTATGCCACTGCCAGATATTCTGTCTGACAAAATTAGATCAATACAAAGACATGCTGTACAGGAGATATTCGTAGAAGGTATGATGTGAAATGACCCGGCATGACCCTTTCATAAGATCTATCGAGGACACATGCCCACAAGACCGACTCTCCCACAGTGTTACTGCCAGAAAACGCTACCTGTCATTCATTATTATAGGGGACGCCTGAACATTAATACAAGAAGAGGAGATATAAGGTTGATTTATATTCTGTCCTGGGCCTGGCGGTGGAATCCAATTTTTCAACCATTGATTTTCACTTGTAATGATATGTTGCATTTTCACATTGCTCTGTTTGAAAAATGTGAAAACTTCTTCCCAGAGATGCACGTTGCAAACACTGACCACTGACCAGACACTGCAAAATGGTTCTAAAACGACATAGAAGAGCTAAATCTCTGTGATACATATTTGTATATTTCAAGTCGACTGGATGACACGCATGCAGGTGAGATAGAACCATGGCAAACCTGAGATTGCATTTGGCTGTTGATTAATTCTCTGTGTCCAGGTTGTCACCCACCCTGCATTCAGATTGGGCACCAGCAGTGAATTTAAGATTGGTGATACCAGGCCAAATAAAAGCCTGCATGTGCAAGTACTTCTGCTTCATCCTTTGGGATGACCATTTTTATTATTCAGCTAAGGTCAATAGAGGGCTGTTGTTGTTTTTGTGGCCAGGACAATGTCTTGCTCAAGATGACAGTGGACACAGTTTAAGATTTCCCCAAAGACTCTTTTCCTCTTCCTGCATCAGAGACGAGAGACCAAACTAACAGTACTCTCACAACTTTCCACCATTTCCTTATACAGTGCAACAGTAAAACAAACATAAAATTGACCTTTTGCTGTTACAGGCTGCGTTCAAATGTTCAAATCTACAGTTAACCAGCATCTTAGATTAGATTTAATCCCACTGTGCTTAACCTACACTCTAATAGTGACAAGCAGATTTATATCCAATTGTTGTCAAAAACAGGTCACAACACTCTCACCACATCGCCAGGATGCTGTGCATACATCACATGAAATGCAGTTCTATTCCCCCTAAAGTGACTGTCAGTGCAAAGGGAAAGAGAGAGACAGGCAGACTGAAAGTTATATGAAATTAGGACCAGCCCAGAATCCAGTAGCCTCAATTCGATCCACTTGATTTAATTTAGGGTGCGCATGGTGGCAGTCATCTCCAAAATGCTCTGAACTATAATTCACAGGGACAATCCTGCCCTGCCCTTTATGTCAAACGTACTGGGGGGAAAATAAGTCTTAAAAGACTTAGCACAGTCTCCATCACTCGCCTGATAAATGTCACTCTTCTGAAACTTTAAATAGACCGTTTCCACACAATCTACTTAGACGGATTGATCTGAAATAAGTCTCAACGGGCACGGCAGTTTCTTTCCTATTCAGCTCTTTCATGTGACATGCCCACCTAAATTTTTTAGAGTTATGGGAGCACCAGGCAGACACTAAACCAATGATTTATTATACTGGGAACAGTAATCCCAAGAGGTACAAAACTTTACAGAATCCTAAAAAAATAAAAAAATTAAAAAATAAAAATGCTGTTGACTGTTGAAGATGATGACTCATTTATGCTCTTGAAACAAGGACTCTATGAGTCACCATTCAACAGCCCATTAAATGTTATTAAATAATGATCAGGTAATAATTAGCTCATTATGTGTGTTTATCGATCCTTGGCCTCTTTCTGCATCAGTCATTCTTGATTAACAATGAGCCAGATGCAACGAGGAGAATCTCTCTAATTTGTGATCTTCTGTAATTTCATAGCTCCCTGTATAATTTCATTAGTTTTAACTACTGGTTTTAATTATTTTACCCTAAGCAAAGAGCGTAGTGGAGCATAGCAGGAATATTTGCATACAGTACAGGTTATTTCCTATTTGGCTTATCCAAATAAATGAATAAATGTTCACTTGTCCTTGCTTATTTGACTTATTACCCCCATGCCTAGTCTTGATGAAAACTCAATTATATGTAACAGTGTTCTATAATGGCTTTTTTTTAAATAATTATTTCTGATGTGATTTTGATATTCAGCATACAATTTATTTCTTCTGTTCACATTTGCGTTTAATTCATAGTATGCTTATCAGTACTCTGTTTATACTTTTATATTATTATTCATGTATACAATAGTTTTCAAGCCATTGCTAATATATTAATGGTTGTCTTAACCTGACTTCCTCAATTCCACCGTCGAATTGGTTTAAATACAATAAACAATGTGGAATACATTATTAACATAAACTTACAATAAAACAAATAATCACTTCGCTGGCCGCACATGTCCAAAACAAGAGTGAGTCAAAAACATCATGTACAAAAAACACCACAAACGAAAATGTCAATGCACCTATGACAACATCACCATTTTCTTTTCTAGTGTAAAGTACGATGCTGAAGCCGTGCAAAGGTTGGAGAGGTTGTCGTAAACAGATGTCAATGACGAGCAGGACCGACAATCAACATCTTGGTTTTATCTGGGTTAAGAAGCAAACTACATCCATTGTTTAATGTCGGTGAGGCATTACTGCAATTTTGCGAATTTGTTATTCCTAGAGGCAAATATAATTGAGTATCGTCAGCATAACTGTGAATATTTATGTTATATTTACGTATATCACCAAGCGGAAGCCTATAAATGTTAAACAAGAGAGGGCCAAGTACCGACCCCTGTGGGACTCCACACGTAACGTTACAAAGCTCAGAGGTAGCACTGCCATGGATCACATGGTGCGTTCTCTCTGAGAGGTACGAACCCAACCACAAGAGTGCTAAGCCTGAAATATCAATACATGTTTGGAGGCGTTCTAGTAGAATATTATGTATCAAAGGTCAAATGAAAAGGCTATCGTAAAATATCTGAGCAAATTGTTACAAAATGCAGCTTTAACATGACTCCATTTGTATCTTTTATATTCTTTGTATAAGCAGAGGGAGACTATCAGAATTTCATTCCACAGTGCTATTGTTTTTTTTTTTATTTGTTATATGCACAGTCAAAACTCATCTTGAATCTAGAATAATATTACCGGTATATCAGTACTTTAGCTTTGTTTTTCACTGTGGAAAAACATTCATGATAAGTTATTTGTAGACTCTAAATTGTCCTTAGGTAGGAATGTGAGTGTGAATGAGGTCTATAGGCTCTGCAGTGCTGGCCTGGGTGCACACAGCCTGTTGCCTAAAGTCAGCTGGGATAGGTTTCAGCTCACCTGCAACCCCAATACAGATAAACACTAGACCAAGGATGTGTGTGTAAATACTGTACTATATGCTTTTATTGAACACAAAGCTGACATACTCTGAGCTGACTTATTCTGTTGTATGAATGTAAACATATTTATTCCATGTAATGGAAAAAGTATTTAACTGTTTTGCTTGTCAGTGACAACGCTGGCATAGGTGAACAGAGAAATATCTACAATCAAGACAATTTGAAATTAAGTAGATGATTTCTCACAGCATCCTAGGGAACCACAGCACCTTGGTTGGAAATCACTATGTTCAAACATTTATATATGGTCTTATATGTGCACTTGAATAGATGCTATAACTTGTTCTTTTTGTCTGCTGCAATATCACCATAGCAACAGCTGAAAGGCAAGAGTTGAGGTGAACTTTCATTTCTTGTATTTTAAACATTTCTTTGAGCCACATTGTGTGAACTACAAAATACATTTTCTCAGAAAATGCAGGGTCGACATTGACATGTTCATATTTCCTCCGTTTAGAAATGTGATTTATCTGCGAGGGAGGACTTGTATGCTTCCTTAAAGCACTGTAGGTGTTAGGTGCTGAGGTTGGCTCCCAAAAGCGCAGACACAAATAAGATTTAACTCTTTATTTGCATAACATCGAGAGCCGCCTTGGGCTGTGGAGATGCACGGAGGAACAGAGGTAATAATCCAACAAACACACACTTCTCGGTTTGGCTAGACAGTGAATTGATCGGATTGGCTGTGGCTAGACATGTGGGTAACAGGACTGACATGGAATTATCTGATTGGCTGTTGACCAGAAAAAGAGATTAAAGTGTCTCGACATCACATAGCTCTTCACATCACATAGCTCAAAACCAGTTGAAATTAGATGCCGATTACATCAGTTCAAAACAGACACTTGACCTCATGGTACCAACCAATAATTACACTTTCCCTCACTTGACCTTCACGGTCATGACCCAAACTTAACCCTGGCATGACCCAGTCATGACAGTAGATGTGTCATTCAATAGAATCATCTAAGTGATGGATGAATCATCAAAGTTATGGTTTACCTCAGAAGGCCTTTATAAGTGTGAAAATAATATAAATGTATAAGCCCCTCATCATAACATTATATATCAATTTATCATGTATTTTATTTGACTTTTTTTCATAATTCATAAAAGAGACTAACAACCAAATAGAAGTACTATTGTTCCATTTATGTCAAAAAGGCATTTAGTTAAAAAAATTAATGAATAAATAAATTATGTCTCTAAAAAGTGAAGAAAACAAATCAAATTTGATACAGATTTTCTGTCAAAATTAAAAAACAACAAATCCATTTAGCAAGAAATATTAAGTAGACATTTTGTTGGCCATGCACTAAAAAAATGAAGTGGGCCATATCTGGCCCCCAAGCTTTGAGTTTGACACAGTTGTCTTTGTACAAAGTCATGTTATCTAAATTCCTTGGAGGAACTCCTCTGTGCTCTCAGGATCCTCAGCATCAGCTGTATTTATTTTCCTTCAAATATGCAAGAACTTTTTAATTTGAAAAGGGTCTTCTCATGATTTGTGGGTTTAATGTACTCAAGAACATTACACTCATTTCACATCATGCTCTCGACTGCATAAAGTGACTCACAACTTGTTGGGGGGGAAAAAGTAGAAGGGGATAAATGTGTCGTCGTCTATAAATTAACCAAAGGACACAAACACTTACGCTTAAATCTCCAGTGATGTGTTTCCCGGGAAATTGTCTGCTCCTAAGCTATTGTTTATCAACTTTTATGGCTCATTTTGGTGTTCCCCAGCCTCCTATATTGCAAAACAACCTCAATCAATTGTCTTTGTCAGGCTGACAGCCTGAGAATGAAAACTTGCTTGGGCAAATCCCTTCCAACTGCGCAGCATTTTGTGACAGCATGTAATACAGCAGGATGGTGACAGCCACGTCGCGACACAGCTCCTGAAGGAATAAGCCGTTGATTATCGCCTGTGAAAAAGCTTTTCTTTTAACTTTCTTATCAGTATGAAGGATGACCTTCAGAACGAAAAGGAAGAGCGGACGGCAGAACCATCCGAATAAATTATAGGCTGTCGCCCCTGTCAAATGCTTCCTTCAATGGTGACAAGCAACTCGCTCACACATTATAGACACTTCGAGAAAGGAAATAAAAAACAATCAACAATTACACTTACCTCCAAAAGTATTGGAACAATGAGGCCAATCCATTTTTTTCTGTAGACTGAACCAATTTGGTTTTGACATCAAGATAATATAGCGGTTTGGGTTTTATTTTTTGCCTTGAGATACGTGTGACCTGACTTGTGAGTTGTTGTTGTTTTTTTTACAGAGAATTATTTATTTATTTATTTTGGCTTTGACTTGTGAGCACAAAATTTAGATATAATATTCCATCCATCCATTTTCGTAACCACTTGCTCCTCACAAGGGTCGAGGGGGTGCTGGAACCTATCCCAGCTGGCTTTGGGCAGTAGGCGGGTTACACCCTGAATTGTTTGCCAGCCAATCGCAGGGCACATAGAGATGAACAACCACTCACACGCACAACTAGGGACAACTCAGAGCCCCCAATTAACCTGCCATGCATGTCTTTGGACTGTGGGAGGAGACCGGAGTACCCAGAGAAGACCCACACAGGCACGGGGAGAACATGCAAACTCCACCCAGGAAGGAGCCTGGACTTGATCTTGCGTCCTGAGTACTGGGAGGCAGACGTGCTAACCAGCCCCAATCAATATTCCATCCATCCATATTCAATAATGGCTGCATTGAGGACTACTATGAATATATTGAATTTATCATAATACATTTGCATGTAAGCTCAACTATCCTAAACCAATAATATTAAGTGCAAGAGCTCATTTTACGCATTTTTTTCACAAAAATCAGCTCACTCAAAATGTTAATATTATTATTATTATGTTTGTCCTTCATATAATTCCAAATGTCCGGAAAAAAACAACAACAAAATACTAGGTCTACTCACATTATAGTCGAGGGCAGTATAAGACGCAGTGGAAGCACAACTAAGTCATGTTTGCCATCTAGTGGTGAATGGTGATATTACAACTTACTATTACCATTACTATTTTTTTCCAACATTTTTCTTTCATCTTTTTTTTTCTGTTATTCCACCCCCCCCCCACCCCATTTCCTATAATTCTTCATCAAAAATGCATGCTTTTTTCCCCAAAAGAATTTGGGCAGGGAATCAATTAAGGGGCCACTCTAAGGGGGAATTGGGGCTACCAGCTGCCCATCCCTGGCGTAGTGATTAGTGCCAATGGCTTTAGCAGTGAAGGGGGGTGGTTTTTCTGTTGCAACTCAAGCTCCAGCTGTAGTAATTTTTGTTGTTGTACTTTTTACTTTATTTCTTTCATTTTATTTTTTTGCATTTTCTTAATTTGATCATCATAAAATAAGGTAAAACCCAACTGTATTTATACAGAACTGCACAACAACCACAGCTGTAAGGAGGAGCTGTATATAAATAGCGAAAGACAATGACCAAAATAATCAAATAATCATAAATAGCTAATTAAAATATCACCAGCCACCTTTGCCTTTATAGTTTACATAAGCAAAACCCAAATCTGAAACAGACCATAGACATGGTGTCACATGTTTGTCAGATCCAGATGTTGATTTGTTTCACATTTGTCATTTGTTGCCCAACCAAATGTTCTAAAATGTGGACAGCAATTAGAACTTGAGGTTGTTCTTTCTTTCTTTCTTTTTTTTTTTTTTTAATTAAAATCTATGAGGTGAATGACATCACAGCTTTAACAAGGGCAGAGTAAACAGGAAAAGCATCTGAGTAATTACTCCTTCCCTGTCAGCCTCCTGACATGCTGGGTCAAAGTTCATCCTGGAGTTTTAGAGGAACCGTTTGTTCTAATAAGTTATCCGCATCTCAGTGACTGTCCGTCACCTCCAGATCTTTCATTGATTTTCCGCAAAAAAAAAAAATCTTTCTCTGTGTCAGGTTCTCACACTTCTCCCGATCACAAGAGAAGATTGCCCTGTTTTTAAAGAGCAATAAATAAGGCTTCTAATGGCCCCCACAGGTCTAAATGACTGCCATCCATCGAAAGGGAAACCGACACTGTTGTTGATCAATACCAATGAGTTCAGGATCACCTTGGCAGGTGCTGACGTTTCTCACTTTCGAAACGTTATGCTCCACTTAGGAATCTAATCAGGCTGTGTGGAAGCATTAAGTAAGAAGAGAGCTTTTATTAAGAATGTCTTAAAGCCAGAATGACATTCTAAAGTGCATTTGGATATTCAGATATAAATTTTCAAGTAAAGATAACACTGGTCAAGTGAAAATTCAACAAAGCTGACATAATAATGTTGGAGCCTCAAGGATGGCAATGCTTTGATGGCAAACCTCTGAGATTTAAGTGAGACGATACTTTGCGAAGCTGCTGACATGCAAGTCGTCCTTCAAGATCACAAATTGTGCAGTATGGTGTTGATGCCTCTCGAGATCAATGTGTGTTGGCTGGTCGCGAAACATTTCATTGCCATAGTCAAGGCTCTTGTTCTAAACTGTACCAGCACTTATTCCATCACAGTTGCCAACTATGTATTAATTGTTTGGAATTTTTCACTCTCCTGTGAACGTGCTGACCTGAAGAGGGATTAAGCGGATTCTTGGATTTACAGGCAATGTCGTGCAAGCTAAAGGCCAGTACAGCCGTTGTAAAATGGAAATAACACATTGTCAACAACAATAACATCCTGCTAAAGTGATGATTTCACATGATTGGAGACATGGCCCAGAAGTGGTAGAGTAGCCAAAATTTGTACTCAAGTTAGAATACAATCGCTTTAGAATTTGTATTAAATAAATAAATAAATAAATACTTCAGAAAAAAAAATACAGTACTTAATGCGTGGCTCCATTTTATTGGTCAAATATCTAACATGGCCACTGGAAATGTTGGATTGGGGATTGGATTTATGAGACACGTCTCTGACAAACCAAAACAAATTATAACATTCCATTGTTTTTTGAAAAAAACGGCAGCTGTGGTTACCAGGGAAAATCTGTAAAAAAAATAAAAAATACAGTGGGGAAATGTAAACAACTTTACAGAATAACTTGTTTATTTTACTGGTATTGAATGTATAATAAAAAGTAATTGTATGTAAAATTTACAGAGCAAAATAGTATAAAACCAGCCTGTGCTTGGAAAATGGTACGTCATTTGTGTTGCGCTTTACTACCTTACAAGGTGCTCAAAGTGCGTTGACTACTCATTTCACAGCATCAGAAACAACTGGACTTAAATACCTTGTCATGGATCTTTAACACCATCACACTGCACTGGGATCAAACCAACAACCTCAGGGGTGCAAGCCGACCACTCTTCCACTAACCCATGCTAACCTGTTGTTGTTAAGCTGTCAGGAAATGACTGTTGAATATACAAGTTGAAAAGGTCCAAGTCTAAGGTTGGTTGTATTTGCACAGTATTTTTTTATTAATTAGTTATTCTGGTGACCACAGCTTCCAGGGTTTGTTCCGTTAAAACAAACATTTTCTTTACAAAAATAATAATAATAAAAAAGTTTGTTTTTACGCAACAAAACCTGGAAGCTGTGGTTACCAGAATAACACTGTAAATAAATAAATAAATAAATAAATAAATAAATAAACTTGTAGATTCAGCAGTCATTTACTGACAGCTCAACAACAACAGGTTAGCAAGCGTTAGTGGTAGAGTGGTCGGTTTGCGCCACTGAGGTTGTTGGTTCGATCCCAGCGCAGTCTGACGGTGTTAAAGATCCATAAGCAAGGTAATCTAAGTCCAGTTGTTTCTGATGCTTTAAAATGAGTAGTTAACCACAAAGCACTTTGAGGGCCCTGTAAGGTAGTAAAGCGCTGTACAAATGAAGTACCATTTTCCAAGCACATGCCGATTTTATACTATTTTGTTCTGTAAAGTTTACATGCAGATTGTGTTTATTGTAAATTAAATACAGTAGAATAAACAAGTTGTTCTGTAAAGTTATTTACATTTCCCCACTGTATTTTTATTTTTTATTTTTTACAGAATTTCCCTGGTAACCACAGCTGCCGTTCCCCCCCGTAAAAACAATAGAATTTTTTTTACAGTGTGTACCTAAAACTAAAAGTAGTGAACAGAATGCATTTTAATGTAATTGAGTAAAAGTAGCCTTTTTTCTTAAACACAACTGTTCTCATAAAACTAAAAAGCATAAAACTACTCTAAGAAGTACAATTTAGGCCCAATATTACTTTAGTGAATTTAACATGTAACTTGTCTGCTTTTTAGGATGTCATCGCTATAATGACTTTTTAATTAGGCTTTTTATTATAAAGATAAGATAAGATTTTCATAAAAATAAATAAATAAATAAATAAATAAATAAATAAATAACATGCAAGGAGGCCACAGGATTTGTATCATTATGCTCAAGCGCATTAAAATGATATGCAGCCTATTCGCATACACAGTACAAAAGGAAGACAGTTTACACAGTGCTTACAAAGACGCCATAAATATTAGAATTGAATTTTCATCCAAGAAGACATTCGCGCAAGAAGCACATTGCACACAATAACACCCCCCCCAAACTATTGTCCGAGCATAAACTCTCCAGTGTACCGGTTGTAAACTCTGACAGCTGCAAGCGGATACGGATAGGAGCAACAGAATTTCTCCTTCACACAACGTGGGTGCAAAAGTATGTTGCTGCAGGAACTGTTCAGTGCTGTCAGAAAGTCCTGAAGGGTTTGTGTAGGGTTGTCCAGCATGGATGACAACTTAGCCATTATCCGCCTGTCCCACACTGTGTCAGTTTGGTGCATCCCAGGCCAGAGTTGGCCCACTTCACCTGTTTGTCCTGCATCCTTTTGTCCATCGCAGGTATGCCGCCTGCCAACAGACCACTCCATAGGAAAAGACCACCGAGTCATAACATTTCTGTAAGTTTCCCCTGAAAACCAAAAGCAGGAAGATTCTGCCTTGACCTTTCCTCTAGCGGGCATCTTTTGTTGTCCTGTTTATTTATGAGGGCATCCAAGTACGTACTTGTAGATTGAGATTCCCTCGGTGGCTGAATGAAAACAGTTTCTTGGAGTTTTCTAGAGGATAATAACTTTACTTGATTGACTATGGGGGAAATGAACAAGCAATAAATTAATTCCAATGTCTTAAATGTTTTAAACGGATGAAGAAGTCTCAAATTCTTTATTACACATAAGTAGAATTTTCACATTTCCTCCTGACTACCAGGGGGAAAAAAATATTGTCCAAACATGTTTATTTTGATATTTCCCAATCTTTGTGAAGTAACTGGAATACTGCAAAAGAAATTTTTGAAAAACAAAAGTTTTTATTTTTAAGCTATGATGTGTCCACTATAGAGGACATTTTTTAAAACTTAAATGCTAGGCTCAAATACAGTTAAAATACAATCCTTTAATGTGTTCTTAAGAGTCTTATAGAAAACATGCTAAAACATTTAAAGCCTACATTTGTTCAATAAAAAATGTTATACACTTACTTTTCCTCCTCCCTAAAAAGTGCTTTTTACTGAGGGAAGCCATTTTCTTTTATGATGCAATCAAAGGTAGCAAAGCCCCACCCCTACACATTTGGTTTTTAGCAAATTTCACTTTCAGTCCACTACTTTTCCGAATTAAAATATAGCTAGTCCTTGCTGTTATGTGGTATTGATGTGGCATATTGATAGGGGAAGGAGGAGTTCATGAAAATGAGACTCAGGTAATTAGGAAGTATTTTATGTGGGTGTAGAGACCTTTCCTTCAGTAACATTCTACAAGATGACAACTTCTACCAATTGTGCTGAGATATTTGTACTTTTACTCACGTATCGCTTTCAGTCAATGATGTAGTCCGGGGTATATGGCGTATGCCCACTTCTAAATCCCCCCAGATGTGCAACATTCAGTAATATCTGTGAGCCAGATTAGCCATTTTTTACTCAAGGATGGTGACACCATAGCCCGCCGTCCTCTGCCTCTAATTGGCTGGTACTCCCTGCCTTCACTGATTTAGATTGGCTAACTTTAGGCATGAGGACTGATCAGCCAAGCAGAAGAATTAGGAAGGGTTATGGCGGGGAAAATAATCCTTCAAATAGCTGTAACGGTGGCCCAGAGTTTTAGCACAATACAGAGCCGTGATCACAGTGTGGATAAGATTCTACTGTATTTAAAACAGGACATTTTTATGGACTACATAAAAAAAAAAATAATAATAATAATATATGTGAAAATTTAGAGTATGCCCACTTCTCTAGGGACTACTACCACACTGCTCTCAGACAATTTATACAAGACTGGCTGATGCCATGTGGTTCTTCTTGAGACCGCAAGCTAGACATAGTTTTGCTCCATTTGCTATAAACAGTTACAGTATACCCACAATTTTAGAGTGAGAGTTGAGAGAGGCTAGCGTCAAGCCCAATTCACACTGGCTGCGGAACGGACGCGGTGCGTTTTCTGCACGGCGACCGAACGGATGCCGCAAGGATAGAACACATTCAAGTCTATGTGTCAATTCACACCAGTTTCGGTGCGATGCAGAACGACTGTGGCGATGCTGAAGGTTTCTGCAAGCATTCTATTTCTTCCGGAGGCCTCATGCAGAATTTCATGAAGCTGAAGAAATTAGACCAGCCGGAAAGGAAATCGGGCGTCTCGCATCAACGTAAATCCGGTATATTTCAAAATAAAACCGTTTGCGAACTCGTTTTTTTGGGAGGGAAGCTAGCTAGCTACATAGCATGACATGAGTCGGACATTTAAGACAAAAAATGAGCTCAGAATAAATTAAACATGACAAAATGACACTATTTAAACACAAAACGTACTTACTCATGGTAGAACAGCCATGGTAGAAGTCCCAGAAATATCCAAAAAGCATATCTATGTGACAACAGGCAAGCGTGGCTATTGTTTACTATTAGGACTCTATATACACGGTTGTTGCGTGAATTCTACTCTCCAGCGTGAACCCCACATGATCTTGTGGTCTGCCGGGAGCAGATTTCCGGACACGCAATGCACGAGGTGTGAATTGCAGTCCTTGCGGAAGTCGTACGGAAAACGCACCACGTCCTTTCCGCAGCCAATGTGAATTAGGGCTTCAGCCTAAGCTCCTCAGTAGAGGTAATTTGCACAAACGTGGCATTCCGTACCTTTGCCCAAGTATGCAGTTTTATAAATGTGTAAATAATAGATGATGAGCTGTCATGGTATGCAAGTCAGTGGAACATAAATTATTAGCTTGTTTGTTTGATAAAACTTTTTGTCGTTCTTTTGATGATCTCCGCACTGACCTATTCTTGAATAATGAATGGAGAGCTATTCCTGATTAATTAGGGTAGCATCTTCCCTTCCAATAGGGCGATAAACACCTGCTGCTGTGAGGTGATGAAACCTCCAATTAAGGACAAGCAATGTTGGCACTGTTTTGGTCTGTTTTAACAAGAGTATTATCAATGATCGCTTGTATCCAACCCTGAGGTTCTGTTAAAAGTTGCTACCTAAGAATAAATTAAAATGTCCGATTGCACTTCTGATAACACGTAACACCTTTGTTGTTCCCTTTGTTTTATTTGTGATTTACATCTTGATGCACATACCTATGGAGTTTTGAATTTGGTTGTGTGTACATAAATTTCTCAACGTGTGTGCATAATTTGTGTTAAGGCAAGCATAAACAGCCATATTCATTTAAAAAAAAAAAAAAAACGGGCTGAGTTGCAAAGGTAAAGGGCCTCTTGATGAAATAGATAAGCGATTAAGTCTCGCTTTCACGGAGCAGAGAATTCACATTCAAGAGAATGTGAAAGGACATCAAAAAGATGGCAAGATTAGTGATATCCATCTGCAGGATTTTGCACTGGTGGTTGTTGGAGGTGTGAAAAGGAATGTGAGTGCTGATGTTGGTGTTCATGATGTTCATTGCATGGACGACTCATTGCTAAACATTCCCTTGTATCAAGTCTCATGAAATGTGCTACATACAGTAAATACAAATTATTATAATTATGACCTGAGCACCAGGAAAAATCTGACATATAGAAAAACAATGGCAAAATTCAAACAGCGTATAAGTTGTACGTCTTTAGCCTCTCATCTTAGAGCAAAATATCCTGTGTGCTTTCTTAAGATTGAACACAGTTACAGCAAATACAATGAAAACGGCAGGGGCGCCGAAACTAAACCCTGCGGAACACCATACGACAGTTGGACAGAGTGTTTACGCAGAACAACCAAAGCTAACACAAAAAAGTCCTGCCTGCCAAGTAGTCCACCGTATCGAACTCTGAAGGTTCAACAGAACATGACACATACAGTCTCTGTTGTCATTATCCAGGATGATGTCATTAAAAACTCGTAACAGGATTGACTCCACCCTCGGCAGCCTCTTAAAACCTGACTGCAAAACCTCCATGACTTTATGTTCGTCGAGAAAAGATTTCAACTGTGCACCTGCACCTCATTATCCCTGATTAGCACATGTATTTCAAAAGTTCGTTGTATTCAGTGGTGATGTTTCAGTCTTCCTTGTTTCACAAATATGCCTCGAGTCCTTGCATTTCGGTTCGACCTGTCATGCTGTTGTTGATATCATGAAAAGGAAATGCAAGGGCCATTCAGCACTTCATGCAGCTTTAATTAATATCAATCTATTGATGAATCTTCTGTCAGTATGAGTATTCGCCCTATTGGTCTGACTAATAAAACCTGGGGCTCAGATGTATATGGGCCAACTGGGAACTTTTTTTTTTTTTTGTACAATGCCTCACGTACTATGTTGGCATACGTCAGCATTCTGGAGGAAGATTTACACTAAACATCTCAGTTTTATACGACAGTGATGTATAGAGAGGTTTTGATTTGATTTACCAACTTCTCAACAAATTCCGACTATTTGAGAGGATGCCACATCCTGCTAGATGAATAACAGATTGATCTCTGTATGGTGCTCATTTTTTTTTCCATATGGCAGCATTGGAGTCATGGATAATCACTGTAATTACCTTGAATGTTTGCACTCTGGACCATTTGCCTTGCCAGCTGTCATTGCTGAAGCATCTGCTGGGTATCACGCATGTGCTGGCGCGCACCATGGTCCCCTTTTGACCACCCACAGGCATGTGCCCATTAAGGTTACTCATGAAAAGTAAAGGCAGCAGTGCCGCTACCTGCTCTGCTGGCTTATTTTTTAATTTACCAAGTGGTCACCTCAATAAATGCCATGCCTTCTTGACTTGATCAGCTTCTCACCCAGCCGCCATTTCACTGATACTTGACTCATTGAGCCATTTACAGCTGAAAAAAGTTACGATTTTGTCCAGAATTAATTTGATAACGTCATTATTTTTCATGTACCGGGACAATGAATACCTTTAAAAACTATTTTTACACTTGCTCTCAATTGAAGATGACATCACCTGTGCAGAGGGAGTAGGTAACGACCAGTCATGCTCACCTTTTTTCTGTGGTTGGTCAGCAAAGTGAGCCGTGATTGGTTATTACCTACTTCCTCAGCACAGGTGATGACATCTTCAGTCAAAAGCAAGTGGACAAATTAGTTTTTAAAGGTATTAATTGTACATGAAAAATAATGAAGTTATCAAATTCATTCTGGACATTTTATTAACGTTTTACTGCTGAAAATGGCTTACTGAGTCATCTCGCCTTAACTGCATGAATCAAGGTTCCACAGCAAATCAACTTTGACTAGGACTGCCATAATGCAACCTTGTTATGAAGTATTGCTTTGCTGACCTTTATATAAGAAGATTGAAAGGGGTGCGAAGCACTTATCTAATCTCCAAAGAACTGCAGAATCCCATGGATTCAACTTGTTGGAGAGGAAATGAAGACATATTGCAATAACCTGACCAGCCTGAGGATTAGTTTAAAAAAAAATCTATCTGGGAATTGGCCAATACAAATTGTTTGAACAAGGACAGGTGCTTATTGGAAACCTGGAAGGTGATTCGACTGACGGCATGCCGCATTGATTACAAGCCAATCAGATCAATAAGTCGGCTCCTCACAGTGTTTGCTTGACAAGCAGACAGCGTCTCTGGATGAGGATACTCGTGAGACACGAGAAAACTCTTTCCTTTATGAAAAGCCTTCTTTGCTCTTTTAATGAAGAAATATTGTCCAGCGGGGCTTGGGTGCAGGTCTGCCTCACAGATTCTCTAGTACTCCTGCTTACTTCCATATACCAAAAAACAAGCAAAATTGAAAACATATGCTACATTCAGACCAAATGCAAAATGTCACGTTGGTCCACGTTTGTGTTTGTTAGTGGAGGAACTATGTAGGGATTGCTTTGTGCCACTCCACAACGGAGAAGAGCTCTTCCTTCTCTAACAGGAAAAAAAAAAAAAAAAAAAAAGTCAGGCGAAGGAAGCACAACACTATAAATTGGCTTTCGAAAGATAATCATGCTGATTGTTAAATGAATTCTACAATTCAACTCTAAGGATTCCAATAACAAGTGATTATTATTACGTTCATGTGATTGCAATCACTACTTACAGCTAGTGTTCATGATGCGATAGTGTACATGTGTTTTATGTCTCTGTAATGTCACTTGAATGGTTAGTTGTGATAGACAAACACCCAGCTTACATTGCATTTGGCTGTGTTTTTTTATGGAAATAATCTGAGAGGTTTTGCTGACTCATTTTTGACAAGCTTATCTGATTGGAATGTGAGCGATGGTGCAGGAGTCTGAATCAGGTGTAATCTGGCCCCGTTTCTTCTCTTTCTGCCGAGACTGCAGCTGCACTGGTGCATATTTCATATGCTTTTTGTCATTTTTAAGAGAGGATTACTCTGATGGCCTTGTACATCAAATTTACATGCAACTACATTTTTAATAGATTTTGCTTTTTGACTTTTTTAAGAGAAGGATTAGTCTGATGGGCCCCATAGATCACATTTGCATTTAAGAGTCATATTCCCTTTGGAAAAAAATGTTCTAGAAGTTGAAGAGAATAACTAAATTGTGAGTATAACTAAATGATGATATTTTCTTTGAACGTTCACAGCATAATCTATTCACTAGTGATAGACCGATATGCTTTTTTCAGGGCCGATGCCGATACCGATTATTAGTCATCAAGGAGGCCGATAACTGATATCACAAGCCGATATTCATTTGCAGTAAAAGAGAAAATAAGAGCGTAAAAAAAACTTCTCTTTTAATTTTAAGCATATTAAGAAGAGACAGCATGTGTTAAGCTAAATTCAAAACTAAGCAAGCAAATAAATAAATAGTTTTCTCCTGTAAATAAAGTTTTCCAAAATTTCAACGTAATTTATAAATTAATTTATTTTTTATGAATTAAAAAGTGTTGGGACTTCCCAGTTGCAGCAGTGACAAATGTATGCAAAATTAAACGTATCTAATTTTGGGTTTTCGTTAGGGTTCAAAAGATCTTTGCAGACAGTGAAAAATTGTCTGAATATGTTTGAAATGTCTTTGCAACAAGTAAAATGAGTCTATAAACATCTTACAAATCCTGACGAAAGCACAAAATTTGCTACGCTCGCAAGCATTCGCTGTTCGGTGAGTTTCCAGCTTTATCGGCCTTCAGATTCGTAAAAAGGCCGATGCCGATATTTGTCAACATGCCAAATATCGGCACCGATAATCTGCCCGGCCGATAATCGGTCTATCCCTACTATTCACTTATCTTTGCTTTGACTTTCCCAAGAAGAGGTTGAACTCCTTTTAGTTTAGCACTGCACACTTGCTGAGTGTGTAGAAATTACAACATGGTGTTAAATCATATTCAGATCAACTGGACTGTATACAAGACAATCAAAGTCACATCCTGCAACTACTTTCTTGCTGTAATCAGTCTGAAGTTGGTGTGCTCGAGATCACATCCAAATTTGCTGCGTTCAAGTGGACTGCTGACACAAACATATGTTTTTACATATTTGGCATAGTATGTGACTTTGAATATCAAAAAAATGTCATCATGCGTCAGGACTACATTAGAGTACAGTATTTTGTTTTCACCCTTCATACTGCAATTATGTACAGAAATACCAACAATCTATTTATAGAGCAGATTTGTCCTGTAGACTACCTCACAGGCATGACCTAGTCAGCCATATGGTCAGTGTGATGGCCAGGCTAACGTGTACTAGCTAACCTTGGAGCATCAGGAACAACTGGGGATTCAGCATCTTGCTCAAGGACATTTCCACACGGTCACAAGGCTTGAGGATTGAACCCACAACCTTTAGGTTGGGAGACGACCACTCTTCCACTGAGCCAGTCTTTACTTGCAAAACCAAAATCTTTGATAGGTTGAATTTTCTTTTTAATAATTTAATGGGGAAATGTTTTCCAATTGTTTTGCTCACATTTTTACATGAAAAATAAAAGCGTTAATGAAATGATGGTCTCATGTCCCATTTGTCAAAGATCTCCATAAAAAATATAGGATGTGGTTTCACTCTTACCACTCCAAATAAAGACAACAGCCGACCATTTTGAAAAAACTGGAAAACTATTTGAGCTGTATCCAGGTATGTGTCCAGTGTCCGCCAGCTGCTCTAAATTGTTTCCACAAAGTGTTGTAGTGAAATTGTTATCATGATGATGACAAGACTCCAGGGAGTCACTGAAGGAAAAACACATTTTTGGTGCCATCAAATCAATGTTTGCAGTCAAAAGTAATAGTTGCTGTTGCCAAAAGAAATCCTTCTCAAATTTTAACTGAGGTTGTTAGATGCTGCTGTGCGTAATGAAATAATAGAAAAGTGGCACAGTGGAAAGACAGTATCGCTGTACACAATTACACCTAAAGAAAAATACCATTAGGTGGTTGGAATAGACATGAGATGTTTTTTTTTTTTTTTGTGAGCCTGTAGGTTATTCTTCAGAGCTGATTTGAAATTAGACATAAGAGGCTGAATGGACCAACTGGGGGTTGTAAGCTGGAAGAGAATTGAGGGGAATAAAGAAGATGAAAGGTAATTATTGTTCACAAGAAAATGTGCGTTTGGAGCAGAACTCTGACATTCCCTCTAAGAGGAAAATTACATGTCACACGAGCAGTCTGACCTGCTCAGTCAATAGTCTTTATTCACTTGTTCATGCTGGTGCAGCCACTGCATTACTGTAGGATGTATGACGGCAAAACTCCTTGAAAAAGAGAAGCAATTACCGCTCCTGCAGGAAATATTTTATGGTTATTTTATCGATGCATCTCGTCTGGGTTCCCTGCCCTGATATTTATCTGCGTACTAATTATAATAATTATAATTATAAAATAAAAATGTGCAATTTTAACATAGTACATTTTTGGACTTAACAAACAATGAATGCTACTGGCATCGTAACTCAAACAAACCGTTTAAGGAATCTTTTCTGATTATATTATACTACTGACACTGGTCCCAAGTGTGTCTTGGCTTAAACTATTCACCCTTTGGTTGATCATCATGGCAGTCTATGTCAGACTCTGTCCGTGCCACAGCAAGGGCTGAGAATTCACATGCACGAAACAATGGACCATGTTGTTTACAGGAATAGCCCAACCAAAGACACGTTTAGGAACGGTCCACTCATTTGAATTTCATGACACGTTTCATGCTGCCTGCATCATGAAATACATATGAGAGCTGCCCTTTTTTTTTTTTTTTTTTTTTATTTGTTGGTTGTTATTTAATTCTATTTTTGGATTTATTTTTTTTATTTATTTCCAGATTTATTTATATTTTTTAGATATATTTTTTTAATTTTTTAATTTATGTTTACAGGTATGTATTTATTTTGTTGTTTTTATTTCCATTTTTGTTCTTTATTTCTTGTACTTCCTACTCCCTTTGAGCATGTAAACTGCGTTGAATTACGACACCTCTTAATGATCCATTTCTTTCTTTCAATTTTTATTTTATATCTTTATTGTTTATTTGTTCAATAAAAATCAATCAGTCAGTATTTTTTTATTTAATTTTTTTATATCCATTGTTATTTTCACTTTTATTTATGTATTTATTATTTTAGTATTTTTGGTCCTCCATAGGTTACGGGCTAAATAACATGATAAGCACTCCCACAACAAGCTTGTCCACCAATAATAACCGGCGAGGTTTGCCGAAGTTCCAGAGACACTTTCAAATGATAGCTGGACAACATGGAACTAGAGCCAAAAGGTAAACAGAGTCAGTGTCAGCTAACAGCGTTACAAAAATTAGCTTCTCAACACATACTCATGTGTTTCACCATGGGCATGTTGGATCTTTTTGCTGGCAATGGCATACATCACTACATTAACTGACAAACATTCAATATTTGCACATGAGACGTTCTTGGACAGAAGTTTCAACCAAATATTTGTCACATGAATAATTAAATAGAGTCAAAGCAGATGTTTTAGAAGCAATGTATGTTTCTCTGAAACAAAGAGCAAAGCTACACAAGAGGGAATATTTAACACATTGACGTGCATATTCCGTTCATACACGGTTGCAAACTACAACTAAGTTTTTAAACATTGCCAATTAATATAATCTACAATGGTGAATGAATATTTTTTTCTTGTGCGCATTTGTATGCATCCCTTTAAAATGTGGATTCATCTATGAAACCTAGGGAAATACCACTGGTGTAATAAAGTCAAGTCTAAGTCTATTTGGTCACACTCAAAATTTCCACTTGGTAGAGAGTAATATATTCAGAGTAAATTTTACTCAAAGTATTTTTAGTGTGGATGAGAGAATTTGCCTATCCCGTGGGGAAAAACTATTAAAGATTTTTCATTCAGAAATTCTAAGTACATTTTGCAAGGAGAGATTCACACTGAATTTGCCTAGTTTACGTATTTAAAAAAAAAAGAAAAAAAAAAAAAAAGAAAAAAGAAAACGCACACAAGGGTTGAGTTATCTTAATACTAGAAAAAAAAAAAAGGCCAACTATGCTACCACCTATATCAAACGTAGTAATCAACTTACTGGGTCATGTTGTCTGTAGGTTTCTCCCTTTTTGTATCTAACCATTGTTAGCACGTCCGCCTCCCAGTTCTGAGGACTTGGGTTCGAGTCCAGGCTTCGGCCTTCCTGGGTGGAGTTTGCATGTTCTCCCCGTGCCTGCGTGCGTCTCCTCCGGGTACTCCGGTCTCCTCCCCCATTCCAAAGACATGCATGGCAGGTTAATTGGGCGCTCCGAATTGTCCCTAGGTGTGCCTGTGTGGATGGTTGTTCGTTTCTGTATGCCCTGCGATTGGCTGGCAACCAGTTCAGGGTGTACCCCGCCTACTGCCCAAAGCCAGCTGAGATAGGCTCCAGCACGCCGTGTGACCCTTGTGAAGAATAAGCGGTCAAGAAAATGGATGGATGGATGAACCACTGTTAACAGTGTTTAAGTAGACAAGAGTTCATTCATGATGTAGTGCTTATCTCTGTGGAAGTCTCTTTGAAAATGCAAAGAGAGCTCATCTGTTTAATTACGTCGTTTGTCTCTTCAGCGCGGCTGTGCTGCACATCACGGTGGCTGCAACGTGCTCCAGTCGTGAGATGTTATGAGATGTGAGCTTCTGCCTTCTTCCACTGCTGTTTGCTCATAAGTCGTCTCGGGCCAAGTGATGTGTTGGACTCCCTCCAAGACTTGTCCTTTTATCGATCGGACTCTTTTATTGCGCCTTCACATTCCTTTAATTCATTGAATGGCTTCATGGCCACAAACTGCGGTTAACTGAAAATAGTTCAGCAATGTTGAGTGTTAATGCTTGGAGGTGTTTTAATGATATTGTTTTAACTGAAACTGATTATTAATTTAAATGAACCTTCAGTTTTAAGTGTCCTATTAAGTGGTTCTTGTCGTAGGTTTAATGACTGTTGTCTTTGCAAAATGTAAGGCTGCATTTGCACAGTGTTACCTTACCACACACATACACCCACATATTAAACATCAAGTCTTTTAAACTGGTATGCTATGGCTGGCATTATCAGTCAATTAAATACCTGGCTTAGCTTTAGTAGTCAAGTGAGTTAGAGGTATCAACAGGGGCAGTCCTAGGTTGAATGGTGCCCTGTGTGAAATCTCCCTTTGGCACCCAGCCAGACTATCACTCTCCCACACCAACCCCATACACACACAAGCACGCACATAACTTCGAGAATGTTGAATAACTTCAAGTACTACTAAGTAGTAGTTGATGCTTATGTGTTGTCTTTCCTTGTGTAAAGCACATTGAGTTGCCTTGTGTATGAAATGTGCTATACAAATAAACTTGCCTTGCCTTGCCTAGTTGTGTGGGTGCTTTACATTCTTGTTTCGTATTGTGTTGACATTTTGATTAGTACTTGTGTTGGTTTTCACTGTGTGTTAGGAATTTAACAGATAGTTCTTGTGTAGGGATAAGCCGGATATCCGTACAACACGAGTATCCGGTACGGGTAATTATTTTTTTGTCCGGGTACAAATATAAACCGGGTATAATTCTTTATTATCGTCTCCGACTCTCTAGTGCTCCTCTCTCACTGCTGGAGGCTGATTCTTTCTCTCTTTCTCTCTCTTTTCTCCGTGACGTAACTGCCCAGTCAGCTCTGCACACACAGCCCCCGCTCCGCCCATTTCCCCCTCCCTGACACTACACCTGCAGCCAGACTGTGCTCAGCAGAAGCGGCTGCTTACTGCTAATCCCATCGTGATTCATCATAGTTTGTCATAAATGTGTCGGCAAAGTTCTTTCAGAGGTCCCATTCATAAATTCACTCTGACGCACATATACAGTGAGAGAGCTCTTGTGCTCAATCAGAGAGCGCTCTTTTTCGAGTAGTGCGGCTGAGTAGCACGTGCAAAAACGAAAAACAAAAAGCTACCTTGGAGACATGCACGTGTTGAACTTATGTTCTAGTTTGTATTTCATGTTTTTACAAGTGCTCAATATGCCTCTATCCACTACTGGCAGCGCACGGACAGTCAAACGTGATATTCTTCCAAAATGCAACACGATGTTGCCTCATGGGTATAAAGCTATGTGACATTAAACATTAAAATATCAATGTCATCTGACTGCCTGAAAAAAAAAGGTTTATTCCCATTAAGTGTCAAAATGATGACATACCATGTACGCTGTAATATTGGACTTTTTTTGTGCATCACATCATCGCTGTGACATGGTTTGCGCAGGCAGTTAATTTTGGACTTATTTCGTGGTCTATATTGTGCTCCAAAAATGCCTATGGTATCGTCAAGTATTGCCAAAATCTGTTATTGTGGCATTAAGAATGAAAAGCGTGACTGATTATTGTCACCAAAATTAATACATGTGCTAATGATAGTCTGGAAATATTAGAACAAATCTCGAAGTGTTTTTTTTTCCAATTATTATTCACGTCGTGATGGCTCCCGTTGCCTGAAGCTATAGACAAAACATTCTGTCGCTCTAAAAAACGCAACTGAATGAGACGAAAATTTATGAGTAGCAAGCTACATGTGCAGACATTATAATCATAAATAATTAAAAATAAATCACAATATTTTGATAATATTTAAGAAAGAAGTGCTGCCGCCCGTGTATTCACGTTATAATCAGAAGACAGAAGCGCTTCCATCTTAATAAATATTATCCAAAATATTGTTCTGTAAATAGTTGCTTTATTATTGTGATAAAAAAAAAAACTGAAACTCAATTCTGAGACTGTTCAGTAAATATTTATTCATATACATTTTCTGAGTTTATATAAATATATTTTTTGATCAATCCATATCAATTTCACACTATTTTACCATTTATTTTAAGTGTGAAATTGGGAAAAAAAAGAAAAGAAAAAAATACCACTGAATCATGTAAGACCCACTCATTTCCGATCAAACCACATCCACGTCCGGTTTAAACCACACCCATTTCCGGTTTAGGCCACGCCCCATCCAAATACAGATACAGATAATTTAGATCAGGGGTGCTCACACTCTTTAGGCATGCGAGCTACCATACTTACAAAATGACCAAGTCAAAATGATCTACCCACCACAAAAATGCGAAACATCTAATTATTGTCAAATGTATTGAGGATTCTTTGTATGTACAATGTATGTTGATGTATCTTGCATAACCGAGTGAGCCAATACTGCAAAACACAAAATTAACTATTAACATTTTTTTTTGGTAAGTGATGCATTTTTTTTTTTGTAAAGGATTCTTCTTACTTGGTCCCACTCCCTCATTAATTTTGATGACCATAAGCTTTAGCGATGGCTAAAAATGAGAGGTAATTCGCTGACTAGCTTAATGCTTAGCGCCGTTGTTTGCGCATGAGCAGTGGCCTAAAGGTCAAAGTTCAGTTGTCATCTGACTGGTTGCCCTGTATGGCAATCAATTAACAGGATTGATGATAGGCTGACATCGTAAGTTCTGCTACACTTAGCGCCATTGCTTGCACTTGATTGAAGTCAAACTCAGTTATATCAGTCAAGTGATAGGATGAATGATAGACTGATATTTTTTAATGTCATGCCGCGATCAACCAGTGCTACCGCCGTGCTCAACTGGTAGATCGCACCCCTGATTTAGATGGTTAAACAGATACAGGTACAGATAGTGGTGTACTCGCGCATCGCTATTCTTGTGAATGTCAGTTTATTATGAAGATTAAATTAAAAATTTGGTTTATGGTGCACTGTCAGCCTTGGAACTATCCCTCTAAGATTGTCACAAGGTAAGATGTTTGTTTTTAACTTTTTAAATATGTCTTATTTGCATATGCCCATATACGTATATTTTAATTGAATCATTATTCAAAACGTATTTTCCTCTATTTGAAGCGCAATGTTAATGTTCAAACTGTGCATAATGAAGATACTGTAGAAGTCTTGTTGGGAGAATAATGAGCTACTTTGTCGACATTGTAAATTCAAGTTTGATTTTTAAGAGCTAGAAAAATGTTACATTAAAGTCAAGGTCATTTAAACGGCACAGCGGCTGAACCTCTGTCAAGTACGTAATTACTTCAGCAAGTTTTTTTTTGTTTCTTTAACTATATAGTTTTATTGAAACATTTTTTTCCCCTTGTCAAAATTATTCCCTCTTGCAAAATGTCACTGAGGATCTTCGTGTGTACTTCTGTTCTATCTTCACTTTGAAATTTCAATGGTTGAGACTGGATTTTATCTGCATCTGAGAAGGCGGAGCAGCGGCTTCTATATAGCACAGAAAGGTCAGATGAAAAGCTGTGAATATGAAAATGATGTAAAGACTGTTTTTCTTTTTCATATTAAGTTGAACTAAAAGGTGAAAACATTATTAAATTAAAAAGGTTTAAGCTGAATGCTTAAAGTAGCTGAGCGAAAATGTCACAAGGAATCAAAGCTCACGGTGTCGTCTTCTCCACCCCATAATATCTCAGTTCAGACATGTCGCAGGGTTACACAACAAAGGCAGGAGGTGCTTTCAAATGCATGTCTAGGGACCAACTAAGTTCAACACTTTGTGCTTCTATCTCTTCACATTTAGAGGAAACAAGTGTGTCAAGACAAAAGCAGCATTTTACTTTTGGGTCCTGAGGCAGGCGAGGCACCATAGTGACATATAGAAAGTCTGACATTTGCACTGAATTGTCTGCTGGCATTGCACAGTCTACAGAGTATACAGTACAGTAAGTCCAAACGAAGCAACAGTAAAGTGTATCTGTACTTTTTGCAATATTGAAATCCACTGCAGGGTGTGAAAACTGCTGCTGAACAGCAGTAAGTAAATATGATGCAAGCCTTATTCAGTCTTGCAGTGAGTCAACCAAGATATAATATTGTAATATTCTTAGATATAAACAACGCTTCACAATTGTGAGGTTCAGGGTTTAATACCTGTTCCGGTATCATGTGCATGGATCGCTATGACAACAGTGTGATTGGCATACACAGGCCTAAAGAATTGGCATTCTGATTTGGCTGACGGGATTTTATGTGACATTATAGGTGTATTTTGGAATTAAACCATCCCAGGTTCATTCAACTTACAATGGTTCACTATGTTTCAAATTGACTACTAATACCACTACTGCTGGTGCTGTCAGATAAAGTAAAAGTTAAATGCCCTACACAGACTGCAGCTGCTGCACAGACTGCCAAGTTCACCACTATCATTTAATCTTATCGGATGTGTCCGGTCTCTTTGCAGCCATGTGTTTGGAGTAGTGGCCAAATGAGCCTTTAACATAAAACATGTCCTCAATGCTCCCTCCATCGTGTAAGCAAGACCTCGAAAAGAGCTGACTGCTGCAGCCATTTCAAAGACTTTATCGCCGAGGTCGCGCCCTTATATCAGAACAAGGATGTTTGATGGGCAATGCTGAAAGAAAAATGGATTCGGAGTTAATTTCAGACAGAGCTGCAACTCTGCTACGATCTTAACTCATTTTACTCCCAAAAACGTATAAATACGTTCTATTTTAAATATTACCATGCTCCCAAATATGTAATTATAGGTTTTGGCTTTGATGCAACCTCTGAACTGAAGAGAATGCTTGAAACAATGGTAGTTATTCCAAAAACGGCCAGCAGATGGCAGCAGAGTATAAGAGATCAAAAAGCTCTTTTCCCCACTATTTTAAACAGATTTGTGAATAATGATGAAACTTAGCCATGTTCTAATGCTAATTGATCCAAAATGGAAACAGCTAGAAATAAATGATTGCTGAAAGATTTTCTCAAGATGACACTTGATGCAGGCACTGGGGAGACCTATTTGTGAACAAGCCATTAAAAAGTCAATTTCCCATGTATCCCTTTTAAAATGGGTTCACTGAAAACACAGGTAAATTAGGTTTTTATTAGTCTGCCTACAAGGATGACTGCATTCCAGTATCCCTGTGTTTTCCAAACGCAAGCAAGCACAGTAATATTAATCCTGCTGCTGCTTGAGGAACCATGAGCTATCCTAGACATGGGCATACTACGGCCCGCGGGCCATATACGGCCCGTTGGTCTTTTTAATCCGGCCCGCCAAACATCTCCCAGTTATATCAAAATATACCGGCAAACCTTGTTCATTTACTTTCCCCTGTAATGCCCACATTTCCCCAATAGATGGCGCGCTTGAGCATTTGCCCCCTTTTCTTCGCGGTTAAGCTTTTCCCAGGAGAAGCACTCTCCTCTGTTTCTGCGGTAAAGCTTTCCCCCTTCTAAAAACAAACATGAGTTTATCAAAGAAAAGAAAAGTCGACAGTGAGTGCCGAGTGTTTAAAACAGAATGGACAACAAAATATTTTTTCAAAGAAGTCCGATCAAAGGCTGTATGCTTGATATGTCAAGAAAGTGTCGCGGTTTTTAAGGAGTACAATATTAGCTGTCACTTTGCTACAAAGCATTCTAATTATGCCAGCAAGCTGTCGGCGCAAGAACGGGCAGCTACGGCTGAGAGGATGGCAGCCAATTTACTGTCCCAGCAAAAAAAATTTTCACCGACAAACTGCGCTTCAGGAGTCAACTACCAAGGCAAGCTTTTTGCTGGCATTCAAATTAGCAGCAGCTAGCAAGCCTTTCTCCGAAGGTGAGTTTTTGAAAGACTGCATGGTGGAGACTGCAGGTGTTCTGTGTCCGGAAAGTCAAGGCAAGTTCGAAAAAATCAGTTTGTCACGTCGGACTGTGACTCGCCGTGTGGAACTAATTGATGAACATATAGCTAGCCAGCTAAACAAAAAGGCAGAGTTCTTTCAGTTATATTCACTTGCACTGGATGAAAGTAATGACGTCAAAGACACAGCGCAGCTCCTAATTTTTATCCGAGGAATAAATGACAGCTTTGAGATAACGGAGGAGTTTTTGACCATGGAGTCCCTGAAGGGAACAACGCGGGGAGAGGATTTGTATGACAAGGTGTCTGCTGCAATCGAGAAACATAAACTACCTTGGAGTAAACTTGCCAATGTCACGACGGATGGATCACCAAATTTAACAGGAAAAAACGTTGGGCTGCTGAAACGAATCCAGGATAAAGTAAAAGAGGAAAACCCTGAACAGGATGTTATTTTCCTTCACTGTATCATCCATCAGGAATCACTTTGCAAGTCTGTATTGCAGCTTAACCATGTTGTGAATCCAGTTGTAAAACTTGTGAACTTTATACGCGCAAGGGGACTACAGCATCGTCAGTTCATCACATTCCTGGAGGAAATTGATGCGGATCATCAGGACTTACTTTACCACTCTCGTGTCCGGTGGTTAAGTTTGGGCAAAGTGTTTCAACGCATTTGGGACCTGAAAGAGGAGATCTGCGCATTTTTAGAGTTCAATGAGAAATCTGACGAATTTCCTGAGCTACGAGACCAGAAATGGCTTTGTGATTTTGCGTTTGCTGTGGACGTATTTTCACACTTGAATGAGCTGAATGTCAAACTGCAGGGGAAAGATCAGTTTGTGCACGACATGTACAAACATGTTACAGCGTTCAAATCTAAGCTCATTGTCTTCTCCAGACAAGTTGCAAACACATCATTCACTCATTTCGCCACACTTGACACTCAGAAAGAGGCGACGCGATACGCAAAGAAATACAGCAAATCACTGGATGACCTGCACAGAGAATTCAGTCGCCGGTTCTCTGATTTTGAAAACATTGATGAGTCACTTCAGCTCGTGTCTTGTCCCTTCTCACAAGACCCTGAAACAGTACCACATGAGGTGCAATTGGAACTGATCGATCTTCAGTCTGACGCCACCTTGAAGGAAAAGTTCAACACTCTTAAACTTAACGACTTTTATGCTTCACTGAACGAAGCCACCTTTCCAAACCTACGGAGGACGGCACGGAAGATGCTGGCCTTGTTTGGCTCGACCTATGTATGTGAACAGACATTCAGTGTTATGAACATGAACAAAGCCCGTCACAGATCCAGGATAACTGACCAACACCTCGGATCTATCCTGAGAATCGCCACAACAAAACTTACTCCAGACTTTGATGCACTGACAAAACAGGGAGATCAACAACACTGTTCCCACTGAAACTGATGGTGAGTTTTCCTGCTGTGTTTATTCAACTGAAATGTAATTAAATTAATCATTAATCATTAATAGGTCAAATCCTGTATGTAATTTATATAACACTCAATCCATCTGTTTTTGGCTCGGCCCCTCTGTCAAATTTTAGAACTCATTGTGGCCCGTGAGTCAAAAAGTTTGCCCACCCCTGAGCTATCCTCTCTATGACGATACTATACTATTGTTTTTAGTATTCAGTTCAAAGGTTTCATGGTAGTGAGACAACAAATGGAAGCGCAACAACCTGCCTCGCTTTGATGAGCACATTTTCACAGAACCAATGTCAGATTACGTTCCATCTATTCTCGACAGAAGGATTCGTGATATATCAAATCTGTAACCAGGAGCCTCACATGTGCAGATAAGGGATTCTGCTAAAGCCGCTGAAACAAAGCAGATTTTCTCCGCCGCTGAGCAGGAAATGTATGTGTAGGCTGGATAAAAAGTTCCCTTGATAGAAGCTTGAATGCATTCAGCAGGGGGTGGTCACAGCCCAATGTGGTTTTATGCACAGGAATGAGAAGAAGATGTCAAATACAGAGCCACTGCTGGGGCATGATTTCGCATAATTACTTTATATCATGTCGCTTAACTGGTTGTTGAAAAGTCCCCCAAAATGTTGAGTACACGTCTTTTCATATCTATTGCCATGTGCAGCACTTATACTACTACATTTAGCCTGTACCAATGCAGGTGTTTTTGTGGTAAATTCGACAATATGATCACTGTAAATGTACACGAGGAGACTGATCCGAGTTTTTTATTGTATTGTACAATATAATTACGATAAGGTTGATTAAGTATAGCTACTTATTACTTAAAAATCCTTAAAATAATTTAAACCTATAAAAGATGTTTAAATATACATAGTGCTCCATATTCTGATCTATTTACTGATCACTGATCGATGAAAAAAAAAAAAATCTTAATCGTGTAAAGCCCAATTTTCATCAACATTTTGATTTGTTATGCTACTGTATTTTATCCATCCATCCATCCATCCATCCATCCATTTTCTTGACCCCTTATTCCTCACAAGTGTCACGGGGGGTGCTGGAGCCTATCTCAGCTGGCTTTGGGCAGTAGGCGGGGTACACCATGAACTGGTTGCCAGCCAATCGCAGTACTGTATTTTAATGTTGGTCATTATGTTGCGACTTGGAGTGGTCAGTAATTAGGTGGTATCTGGTGTCAACGTTTTGAGTATGAGTGATTTAGATCTTTGCATTTAACCAGACATTGCATTATTTCATACATGCCCAAAATAGTCTACTTGATCAAATAAACTATGATCATTTTTAAATATTTGCTTTAATACACTCACCTGATGAAATTCAACTGCCGGACATGGAAAATCTCGAAATGAAAAAAAAACAAAAAAAACAAAAAACAACAACAGTAAATGTTGCAAAGGTTTCCTGATAAGATTGAAGCACCTTTATGAGATGAACACTTGGCCCTGCTGTTGAAGAATAAATTGAAACATAAAAATCCCCTTGGGGAAAAATGACACACAGTACACACAGACACACTCAGACACAAAGACCACTGCCCACCAGTGAGGGGGGAGAAGAAAAAAAAACAACACTGAATTGTGTTGGATCAATATTTCTGTTCAAATCTATCCTGATATTCCTCTCAGGCAGTGTCGGCAAAGAGTAGTTAGCGCTGCTGCCTTGAAGCAAAAAAAAAAAAAAAAAGACACTTAATTGGTCATGTACATTTACAACGAAATCGATTTTCTACATTCAACCCATTCCTGAAGAGCAGGGATATCGTGCCAGCACTTTTGTCATGGGACTAACTTTTTCTTTTTTTTTTAGGAAGAAAGCAAAACTACCTGGAATGTATGTATGAAGATTGCATTGATTCTCTCCAATCCTTCACTGGCTATCAATAAAATAGGAGGCGTGGAAATGGATCTTCCCATCACAGAGAAGAATACCGTCAAAAATTCGTAGAACACAGAGAGCTTGAACACAACAGGCAGAGATTTGACAGCCAACATTCTAAATCTTTAACTTTATTGATTTCTGATCCAGTTTGAAGAAGAGTGGTTGAGATTTTGAATGGCACGAGAATGGATGACCATACACACAACATATTTCGTAAATCCTCCTTCCTTTCTTAAAATCCAAATATTAATACCAAAACCGTAACTACAAGAGCACTCTGTCAAAGCTCCGAAGCCAAAAAAGTCATGTTTACAATCTAGTCCAGCTGTGCTTTGAGATACACGATATCGTTAAGCTGATTTTTTGAGATGCGAGCGACATATGATGGCAGTGAACTCTGCTCACTTCTCAACAGGCAGCTGTTTGGCAGATATTGAACAAATCTCCAAAAAGAAGATTCAAGCGGTTCAGTTTCTGCCAGTTGAGGTATACTGTCAAAATAAACATCAAAACAATTTTACATGCATTTAAGAGAGTGACATACTGTCGCTTCACTTTAGCTCTGCTTAGCTTAATTGTTAGCAAACGATAACAATATAGATGGGACAATTAACAGCAGCTATGTGGTGGTGTATTAATGCTTAAATCAATTGATGTTTCTGCGATTGGCTGGCAACCAGTTCAGGGTCTACTGCCTGAAGCCAGCTGGGATAGGCTCCAGCACCCCAGCGACCCTTGTGAGGAACGAGCGGTTAAGAAAATGGATGGATGGATGGAATTCATGTTCGAACATAAACACATGTAGACATTAGGGATGCAACGGTTCTCGGTCTTAAACCGCCCTGCACGGGACAGTACGCCCTTATGGACCGAGGGTTTTCGCAACAAATTTTGTATTGACGCTTACACACCACTGTGTGTGTGCATGCCTGTCCAGTGTCCACAAGTGGAGACAGCCTGCTGCAGAAAAGCCCTCCCCGTGAGGTAATGTCAGATCAATGTTGCGGTTCCGCCCACTCACCCCTCCACACAGAAGCGGAAAAACAAAATTGCAAGTGTGAGCTGCGGAGTTGACAGACTAAAGTTTGAAAAAGTGGTGTGGAATAATTATGGCTTCGTTATCAAATACAATCCCAGTTTGAGCCTGACATGCGGTGGCGCCCATGTAAGACTCTGCACAGCTGCTGCTCATCAGCAATTATGTCTTGTATATTTAAGAGTCAGCTTCTGATCATGTCATTTTACTATTCACTTGCTCGTGTCAGTCCAACATAGCATCGACTCCTAGACCTTGTTTACGACCTCGACTTTGATCTTGCCTTCCCTTCTTGAAGATTTTTGTTGTACTTTGCCTTGATGCTGGACTGGCTCAAGTGTGTTTACTGTTGTAAATTCACTTATTTGTCTGTGTTTTGGGATCCACTTGAAAACCTCACACTATGTTTGAGAAACCTACATTGTAGGAGAAATGTTAGCTTAGCAACTATCAGAGTTGTTGCTTTGGGGCCATATAGTTTGACTTTGGTGGAATTCACAATAATCTTCACATACGGCAACTTATTGGCAAATTCCATTCATAAAAAGATGTTAGAAAGGCTGCATACAATCAAACATCATTATCCCATGAGATCTGGCGTGTAAAGGTTGATGCATCTACAAGAAGAATATTAATGAGGCTTCTTCACTGATCCCGTGCCAAGGTGGGGTCAATTAAGTGTATATTTGATGTCCTTAGGCTGTTGGTCTAAATGTGCTGCGTGATTGGCTAGCGGCCAGTCCATGGTGTATCCCGCCTCTCGCCTAAAGGCAGCTGGGATCGGCTCCAGCACACCCACAACTCGAAGTTGCCTCAGAACTACATAATTATTGTCAGCTCGTAAAAAACTGTGGGAGACACTGACCATTCGCAAGCACCATCGTTATATTTTCGGTGTCTGTCAACCGCTCGCAACTAACAATTTAATGCAACATTAATTCAGCTCACGCACAAGACGATAGTAGTGTTTCAAATCGAATAAAGTGCTTTATATTTGTATATGAAAAACATTAAGATTACGTTCAATTTGCATTTGCTTTTTTTTTTTTTTTTGTCAGCTCAAACAGAGATAATTATATCCTCCACCTTGAGCACCTTGCGCTTGATAAAGATATTGACCAGACAGTTGTCTAATGAATCACATGATTGGCACATAAGAGCACAAGTCATTAAAATGTTAATGTATGCATATATAGGAGTTGGCATGCAGTATGTGGGCTGTGGCTCAAAGCTTTTAAACTGCTCAATATTCATCGTGAAAACTTGTTACCAATCTACACAAAACAAAAACAAGCATAGTTGTCAGAAGTGTCAGAATGTATTAGAATAAAATATATACATAAATTGAACATTGATAAAACAAATGGCAGAACATTAGAAGTGCGTGCAGATTTGAGAAAGAGATTCATTTCACTGCGCAAGAACAGAGAATGAGGCTAAAAGAGGATTAGCAAATGAGTTGTTACGTCAGAACAATGTCATTCAACATTTTTTCCAATGGATTGTTTTCGAAACAGGTCACTGATCTAAATGGTGACCTTGTGTTGAGTGAGCTTTGCTGAGTACAAAAAATAAAGACAATTAGGAATGCACACTCACACAGGAAACTATTGAGAACAACAAAAGTCTATTTAGAATTCGTTAAGAGCCGCATGACAACTTGAGAGCTTGGTAAGTGAGGAAGGCTTTATTGTCGAGAAAAGTCAAATAGAAAAAGCAATTCTTGTAGAAACAGGGTGAACGAACGGTATGGCCGTGTTGGAATGCCAAAGAACGAAATGATTTCAGCATGACATTGCTGGTTAATGTCGCAGCATATCATAGCACACCGCGTTAACACACAAATATGCCCCCTGGTGATGACATCAAAAAGACGTCTGAAACGGTCGACCCCGCTTTGATCATGCTTTGATATTCCGGACAAAGACTTGAACTGAGGTCTAATATGCTGGTTAATGCATCACAGCAGATGATATGTAGCATCAAAGGATTAGCTTGGCATGTTTGGCTTTTTCTTTGGCTTTTTGTGAGTTTTTGAAAAACATTCATTACAAAAGAAAGAGCCTCAACAGAAGATGTTAAAAGAAGAACGAACCTGATACAAAGAATAAAATATGGTCTGAAATGTGGTTTGATATTCAAAGTAATATACAGTAGATTCTTTGAATGTCACACGTGAAGTTGCAAATGCTTTGCAACATTCATTTATGTCCAATTCTCTGCTGTTTCTGACATTGTAAATTGCTTAAGTCAGGATGTCATGTCCATACGCATTGTGATGGGTCTTTTTTAGAATAGTCTCGCCCTCACTGCATTTACATGCAAAAAAAAAAAAAATGGTTGAGCACGTTGTAGGGCTGCAACTATGAATCAATAAAAATGATAAAAGTGTGGCCAACAAATTCATTATTGATTCGTTGTGTCACTTGATTATTATGTCAGTCACCCACTCCGTTGCTGTGTGGTAGTGGTGTGCAATAGTGAATATTTTGGTGTCTATCTGATACCAAGTAATTACAGAGCCAGTATCGCGACACCAGTACCAATTTTTTTTTAGTTTTTCTCAGTTGCTTTGGGACATTTCTCAGATCAGAAATGAAATTGAGTAATAATTAAGGTTATGCAGTGCTTCTCAATTATTTTCTGTTATACCCCCCTACGAAGAAGAAAACATCTCACCCCCCCCCCCATACGCTTCGTCATATTTCCTCGTCTTAGCTTTCGGGTGACTTTCGTTTGTCTCTTTATCTACGTCTCTCTCCGCCTGTCTTCTCATCCCTGTTATAATTTTTTTCATGGTGTCACTTGAGGGTCTGCAACACTTCGTGCCTACACCTCATACTCTGTGCTGTGTGCAAACAAAACCCCTACACCACCGAGCGAATGCTCCCTGCGCACACTCTGCCAATGAGCGCCACTGCCCCCTAATGAAGTGGAGGTGCAATTGCACTTTATTCTAAGACAGTAAAAAAAAAAATATATATATACATATATATATATATATATATATAAAGCCTTGCATCCCCCTGGGGGGACCCGCCCCACTATTTGAGAAGCACTGGGTTGATGCATCATCAATTTGCTAAATCTCAGTTCATTTTCATGACCTTGAAGTTCTCTTTTTCCATTTCCCTTTTTCATTATTTAACAGTAAAACAAAAAAACAAAAAAATGATAACAATATATATATATTAAAGTAAAAAACTGGGGGAAAAAAAAAAGTTAAAATGCAAATCTGTGGGTTCCAAACCGAAAGTATGCGGGGTCCACATGACTATTAAGTAATGACTGTCACTGTCATATCCAGAATCGAAACAAGCAATGAAACAAGTACTTTACATTCTGGTAACACTGACATTGACATTTCATTGCTCAGTGACACTTATTTACTTTTGAGAGATGATAAGGGATTTTGAGCAAAATACTGCATTGTGCAGGTAATTCATGATTCATGAGAAAACTGTAATAAATGGGTTCATGGGTCGACAGTGCTAAAGCCATAAAAATCAATTGCCCAGGGTACACTTTAATACTCCTGCAAAGTGACATTCTTGAGAACACAACTTTTATATCATGCTTTCACAACAGCTGCGGCTCTAACAAAGCAATTTATAGAACACATGACACAAAACATCAACCAATAATACACTCCATAACAAGCCAACAAAATCTTTTTATCAATTTTCAGACACTAGGAGCACCTCGACTTTTCTCTGGGCTACAGAGGGAACATGAAGAGACAAAGTAATTGCCATTCATCTTTCCACGGCGATTCACAGATGGAACAGACTAACTCATTTATAAGTGTACTTGTATTTTGGCACACTGCTTTCTTTATGTTGCTCTCAATTGTGACAAAAACAATAAATACATAATAAAAAAGTTCATCATAAAACATCATTACACTATACCACTGGGGGAAAAAAAACATTTATACATTTTCTATACTATTTACAATATTGGGTGAATCACGATACACGGATGGATAGATAGATAGATAGATAGATTTTTTTGTCATTAGGGAGCAAGTCAAACATGTCAGATGAAATCACTGCAGGAGCTATGGATCTTTGCAGCGTATCAGATGAGAAACCCGTCGCCAAGCCAACAGTGCAGACGGTGGATGAATGTTTGATTTAAATAGCGAAGGGGGAGAAAGGTATGCTCTTCTCTAAAAGATGAGAAGATATGGAAATGATGTAACACGAACCAAACAGAGGGAGCAGTTTTAGTATTAAGTTGGGTGTGATAGAAGCTTTCGAGTGCAAAAAAAATCAGGACAAGTGTATTACAATGTAGGCGTGAGACTGACTTGATCATCTTTCAACATTGTGATTTTTTTTTTTTTTTTTTTTAATAAGCACTTAGCGCAGAACCGCATGCAAACAATAAAAGACAAGATGCTATGACAGGAGAGTGCATCAACTGAGTCAATAGAAATGTTACCATATTACAGTCGATAAAAATGTGTTTTTTTTTCCCAAGGTAATTTGTTTCAACAAACAATATGTATGACAACGAAATACTAAAAAATATATCAGATCTATTATGCATTATAGGATACGAAGATAAATGCAAATGAAGCATGAATTAATATAAAAGGCAGTTTATTTACTACAATTACAGGTCTAAACTTACTAAATACTTTGACGTGCAGTTTAAGCGTTCACCATGACAACATACAGTAATTCTGCCACACAGGTGTGCTGTAAACATAACGACATACTATACTGTAAATCAGTAAGACACAAACTACAGTGCAGATTACAACAATAATATGAACAAATGTATGGCTTTACCACTTCCTACATAAGACTAAAGTTTCGTGAAACACGAAATGTAAACTTGGACTGCACCTCTTCATCATTCAACTTATCATAGTGAGACTAGAGACAGATGAATAAATAAAACATTATAAAGCTTACCAATCTCCAGCCAGTAACATCACACGTTAAGTACATAACATCTGTTACCATAACATCTATTTTGATAAGCATCCGCAGGCATTACAACTTGGCAGTATCTCATCGGTTAAGTGAGTAGTAACAAATTTTATCTTAGTCTGTCTTTCGTTTCATTAATGAAACATGTAGTCAAATTTAGCCTCTTAACTCATTCACTCCCAGCCATTTTCACAGAAGCAATCCCGTTCGCTCCCGGCTGTTTTACTGGATTTTGACTGATTTTGCAAGGCTCACAGAATATTGTGTTCTATTGCTATAAAAGCATGGAACCTACCAAAAGAAAGATTAAAGTCTCTTCTTTCATCAGGAAAAAAAAGTATGTTTCTATCTGTTTCCGTTTTGCAGCAATTAGTATTAGAAGAGAGCTAAGTTTCATCAGTTTTCACAAATCTATTTAAAATTGTAGGTAATTTAGCTTTTTTTCCTATATGGCCCTGGTTGATCTCCTTTGCTCTGCTGCCACCTTCTGGCCGTTTGTGGAATAACTACCATTTCTGCAACCATTCTTTGCAGTTGAGAGGCTGCATCAAAGCCTTCTGTATGCTCTAGCATAAAAAAAAAACAAATAAACGTATAAAGACGTCTTTGGAATACTTAGAACATTAAAAAAACGTATTTACACGTTATTGGGAGCAAATGAGCATTTGACTGCTTATCAAATTTCAGTGGAGATGTAATTTTCAAATCATGGCCAGTAGGTGGTGGTAATGCACCAAATGTTGGTTTGCCAACTGCCAAATAGATGACGAAAGAAGATTTTCAAATCATCTTCAACCGCCTGTTTTTTGGAGGCATGTCTGGTGCCACTAGTGATGGTTGTGATTGTTGTAGAAGAGGAATCAACCTCAAAACAAATTAAAAAAAAAAATACAACACAAAATAGTGAAAAGAAATTTATACATCTCGCTACTTTGTTCCATCCTGGTATCATTAACATGATTCGGATTCTTGCTCAAATTTTGGACTATACTTTTCTCACGAAGACTCCTAACTTGTTCCATTATAAGCAAACTCCAAAGAAAGGTTGACTAACTTTTCTGAGCAAGCGTCTATATAAATAACTACGCATGAAAGGAAAGGCAGGTGGATGATCACAGTGACTGAGATTACCTGAAATGACTGAGCTGCAGGCAATCAGGTAAACACAGCACCATACAGTAGCAATGGCCTGTTTACTATGGCAGGTGGATATGGGAGAACATGAAAGAGGCTTAGGTCTAAATACACTGAAACAGGCGCTGAGGAAACAGTCTATTCCCCCCGGAGTGGGCCGGGTGTCATGATGGTGCACTCTGAGTTTATTTAAGAAGACTCATGCTCAGGATTATAGGCTCAACCAGCCAAAACGCCTTCAAAATATGGTAATCCACGTCCTGTGCCAAACACAGCCCGTGTGCAAAGTATGTGTATACTTCACTGCAACAGGTTTCTGGTAATGTTGCACAATTTGTCCCGCGAACCCATTCTCTTGAATATTGCAGTTTATCGAGGATGTGTTGCTAGGGAAACAAATGCGTGGGATTGCTGTGTTGACGATGGGGGTCACATGAGAAGTCTCCATCCCGCTGCTGCAAGACATTACGGGGCATCATATCTGCTCATAATGGCTTGGCAGTCGGACAGATATTCTGCTTGCTTTAGTGCTCTCACAGAATATTTTTTCCCAGGGCAAATGATTATATTGGCTAGGATCACACAGCAACCTATATTGATGTTTAAGGGATAGATTTTATCTGGCAAGCCTTTTGTCATTATAACAACAAGGAAATAGTGAGCCAGATAACCTCATTTTAGTGCAGTGACGATGTATTATGAGCTTTTCAAGATATGAGCCATTTATTGGACAGTTTGTCCGCCATATTGGATGTGGCCAGTGTATTAGCCATTAAATGTACAAATCGTGTCGTGTCTGGATGTGGATTCAGAGACCATACTAATTCATTATTTATACAACTAAAAATTTAAATTTAGGGCGGCACAGTGGCTGACTGGTTAGCACGTCCGCCTCCCAGTTCTAAGGACTCGGTTTCGAGTCCAGGCTCGGGACTTCGTGGGTGGAGTTTGCATGTTCTCCCTGTGCCTGCGTGAGTCTTCTCCGGGTACTCCGGTCTCCTCCCACATTCCAAAGACATGCATGGCAGGTTGATTGGCGCTCCGAATTGTCCCTAGGTGTGCTTGTGAGTGTGGATGGCCATTCGTCTCTGTGTGCCCTGCGATTGGTTGGCAACCAATCCAGGTTGTACCTCCTGCCCAAAGCCATCTGAGATAGGCTCCAGCACCGCCCGCTACCCTTGTGAGGAGAAGCGGCTATGAAAATGGATGGATAGAAACTTAAAATGTAATGAATTGATGGAGTTTAACTGCCTTATAATAATATATAAAGCCCATCATAAAATTTTTACCCATTGACATACAAATCAAATTAAAAAAAAGGGAAAGTGAATACAAATTAAGAGGAACATATATATTTTTTTCCAACCTCAAATACAGAACAAAACAAAAAGAACGATGTACTTCAACTCAAGGTGTGGAACAATCTGGATTACATAACTAAATCATCTCACTCCATTCATACTGTATTTTTAAAAAAATGTATAAAAAGCTCAATTATTGGACAAATATATATAGCACAAGGTCATGCTCTTGAATGATTTAGTTTGTTACCATAACGGCATCTTGACTGCTTAATGTCATTTATTTTGTGTTGATTATTATTACTGATGATATTTATTTTATTTTCTGATCAGGGGCAGATATCACAAGTTTTACTTCTATTTGTCCCCTTTTCATTTCTTTTTTTAAAGAATTAAATAAAATTTGAATTGAAACAATATATATATATATATATATATATATATATATATATATATATATATATATATACATATATACATATATATATATATATATATATATATATATATATATATATATATATATATATATATATATATATATATACATATATACATATATATATATATATATATATATATACATATATACATATATACATATATACATATATACATATATATATATATATATATATACATATACACATATATATATATATATATATATATATATATATCGTTGTATAATGGTGCTACAATGACATAATACAATCAAAATAGTTTTGAGGTTGGGTGAATCTGTGACGAGTTTGCATCACAACCAAACTCAGCTGACATGAGCCCACCTCACACGTGGCACAAATGAAGACAAGTTCGATAGCAAATATAATCAAATAGCTGGTTGGCCAGTGGCAGTGGGTTGAACAAACTTCTCACTTTGGCTTCTAATATTCTTTTGCTCCTAATCTTCAGTAGAAAAGAAAGGAAGAACTTGAGAGACGGAGCAGCGGGAGAGATGGTTTCACAGACTGTGCATGTAGCCAAGTGCTTAGTTCTGCCCAAATAGGCATGTGCAAGTATTGAATTAGAATTCATATGGACATAAAATGCACGAAGGCTTTGGAGAAACTCACTGTTGGCAGCAGTCTTTCAGCTCTGTGGCAGTTCTGCGATGACTCTTCTACATGCAACAATGAAACATGAACTTTTTTCTTCACTGCTGAGCGGCGAAAGACGTGATGCAGGAGCCTCCGCGGTTGGGAATTGCATTAGCTCGTAAACAGGGAAAATGGAACAACGAACAAGTCAAACAAAAAGGACACAGAAATGACAAGGATGAGCCCGGTTTACGAGACGTGGATAATGTTGGCTGTTGTAGATGACATAGGATCAATTCCTACTCAATACAACATCTAGCAACAGCTCTGTGATTGACATTCAGTCTTGCGTGCGAGTTAGTCTGCCTTTCGGTTTAGGCTAGCCCAGTGCTTCTCAATTATTTTCTGCCATGCCCCCCCTAGTAAGAAGAAACCCCCCCCCCCCCCCCCCACTATAAATAGAATCATTTGTCTATAAAATTGTTATAAGCACATCTCTGCATAACACTGTATCCGTATTAACGTATAAGAGAATAAAAAAAGAAAGAATTATGGACCAACTTACAACAAAGAATAGCTTTATTAACTGTAACAGAAAAGATTTAAAGTGCATCTGAAATTCAAAAATAAAATTAAATCCTTAATTAAACTATATTTTGTGACTGACCATGTCAAACCATATGATACGGAAAAATAAAATTACATAAAATCATTAAATAATAATGTATTCAAACTGATCACCAACATTAACTCTAGAGCACAATATATATTAAAAAAAAAACAATTTTAAACTGCAAAATGTAAAATAATTTGTGCTGATTTTTTTTTTTTTTTTTTTTTTTGCTGTGTGCAAAGCGCACATGCTCAGTGCAAACAACCTCTACACCACCGAGCGAATGCTCCCTGCGCACACTCTGCCAATAATGAGAGCGGCACTGCCCCCTAATGTAGTGGAGGTGCAATTGCACTTTATTCGAGGACAGTAAAAAAATAAAATAAAATAAAAAAGCATGTTCCCCGAGGTCAAACAGGCCCCCCTTGATGGAGCCTCACGGCCCCCTGGGGGGTGGGGGTGGGGGGGCACTATTTGAGAAGCACTGGGCTAGTCCATGTGATGACCTTGAACAGTATTTGTGATATAGAAATATATGGATGGATTATTGATTATTACTCTTCCACAAGAACGTTCTAGTCAAGGCTAAAATGATGACTGAAAGATCCCCGCAGATGAATGAATTCATTGTCTCTATGGGAGCTCAGGTTCACTTCATGAGCGCTGGGCTACTGCTGGCTTCCACATAACTCCAACACTCCCTTAGACACTGAAACTGTGTAACCACACATAAAATAAACACCAAAGTGTAATTGTATGCAGGCAGATCGATGAAAGCCAAAGGAACATTAAAGCACATGAGTCAAACTCCCGGCCTGTGGGACACATTGAAACCTCAGAACCACTTGATAAATAATGTGGAACTGGCCTGCATAGCAAGCGTATAAGGGTTGTAAACATAAGGTGACTTTGCTATTCTCAGAGACACTTTTATTTGTCACAAAAGCACATTAAAGGTACCCTAATGCAAGGGTCACCAACCTTTTTGAAACTGAGAGGCTACTTCCTGAATACTACTCATGCAATGGGCGACTAGTTTGACACACACATCTGAAATAGATTCATGTATCCTGCAGTCCATCCTTTGAATCTCTTCTATAGCATAATAGCAAAGAAACATATCTCCATCCATCCATTTTATTGACCGCTTATTCCTCACAAGGGTCGCGGGGGGTGCTGGCGCCTATCTCAGCTGGCTCTGGGCAGTAGGCGGGGGACACCCTGGACTGGTTGCCAGCCAATCGCAGGGCACACAGAGATGAACATAGCAAAGAAAAATTTTGTACATATTTTAATTACTGACAATTACTGAATTTTTGCTTGGTTTTACAAGCCACACCTACTTGAGTGGAGAAAAAAAAGAAAAAAAAGAGAAGAGCAAAGTGTTGCCGCTGCTCTTTCCGCCATTTATTGAGCAGGACAAACAGTCAAGGTCACAAATACAGAATGAAAATACTCACAAGGAGCCACAGACCAAAAGTCACATGTCGCTCACTAGGCCACCCCCCCATAAATACACACACTGCACTACAGCTTGTCCCATTGCACAGTAATTATCTTTGTAAAATCAGTTCACTGTACTCCTTTCATTTTTCTTGTACATTGTTTTCATACAAAACTGGAATGAATTAACGGCATTTCTATTCAATTTAATGTGGAAAATTGTTTAAAATATAATGAAATCTAGGGCTTGATAACAGAAATAATGAAACTTATTGAACTGTATATTAATTTACTGCTACAACATGCCCTCTACAGGTTCCAGTATAAAAAAATTGATTTGAATTTAATAATTCAGTTGATCTTATCTCTGCATTTTTGATAGAAACTAACAAACGAAAGAACAGCTTTCCTTTTAAAATGAATGCAGTATCTGTAGACAAAGTGCGGGTTTTAAAACGTATAGAAAATGAATGAAGGCAGGTTACGAGAGTGAGGTTGACTGTGCTGAGCAGGTTAAGTTGAATTCCAGGAAATGGAGTCCAAAGCATAAGAGAAGACCGACCAAAGATGGATTGCAGCAGACAGAACCGCGGGGAGAGGAAAAGAGGATCTGGCTTGGGTACAGATGAAGAAAGTTTCAAAGATAGCAGCCTTAGGCGGAGGCTGAAATAGTTGGCACATCAGCCTGGCACACGTGGTCCCACTATGTACTCAGCCATCAGGGGCAACAGAAAAGCAATCATAAAAATCAGCGTGTCTTTTGTTGTGTATTCTTCTTCATCAGAGCAACACAAGTCGAACAAATGTTTACTCTTCCAGTCCGGAATTTGTAATCATGGTCAGGACACCAAACAATTGCTATCGTAAGTGTGAACTAATAACCAGGACCATCACTTCAGTTTGCAGTCCATCTGCTGTTCAGGAAATGATTCTGCCTTAACTGTCCAGTATCACAATAAGCTCATACACAGCCATTACATGATCCTGCTAACAGAGCGTGACGGTGGCCATTGCCAGCGTCTGTGAAGAGACAGTCCAAGCAATTATCTGCTAGAAGTGTGAAGAAAACACAATTTGAGTCAACAGAGACACAAACACTTTTATTCTTTCAATTCTAACTTTTCTCAGAGTGGAATTGTTTCAATGAAAGTACACAAGTCTCACAACATCATCTCAAACCTATTTAGAGTCTTCCTTTATGAAGAAAGTGATATAGCGCGAAACCTCCCTCTTGTAGACCGCATAAACCCGCATAAACCATTACAAATTAGGACTGAATGAATGTGTTTTATTTTTTAGGTGATGTATTAAGGTTAAATACAAAAATGTATACTTATATTTATAACCTCAACTAGCTCTCCAGATGTTAAGATGCTGTATGAGGCACTACAGTTCTACCTCACTGTCATCATTGTTTTTATTCATGTATTAAGATACTAACTGCAAGGTGCATTATTATTAATATTCTTATTGGAGGCTGAGTACCACTATAAATTCAAATCAAAGATTTGACCCTGAGAGACAAAGAAATGCAGTGGCATGGCAATTGAGTCATGGTATTTAAAGCTAAGCATGCCAAGCATCTATTCACATTGCTCTGATAACATCTCTACCTGCTCAATGCATCTTGGCTGTATATTTGCATGACACCGGGTTTATATTTCAAGGTTACAAACGGCACAAAGCATAAGAATTTGTTTGCATAATAAGCCATGCTTAGTTATCGGCATACTGAGAATATTTGGACCTTTGGGTGCACCGTTAGGCACATTTTTAAATATTAGGCATATTTTTAAACATGTTCTTACATAAGGCGCTTTGGGTTAGTTTTGTGAAGCACTGTATGAAAATATTTTATACTAATTGTACCATATGTTTATTTGATAGATTTAGCACTATTATGCTAGGTCAGAAGTGTCCAAACTACGGCCCGGGGGCCATTTGCGGCCCGACGTCCATTTTTCAGTAGCCCGCGACATATGCTAAAAATGGCTCAATGACTCAATTCAAATAAAATAAACAAAACAAAAATGTTTGGAGATGGTCAAAGTAAGAAGGGAGGGTATCGAAAAACAGGTGCCATTAAAGGTTATTTTAGTTAACTAAAACTAATGAAAAAACTAAAATTCAAAAAACAACATTGTTACCGGAAAAAAAATAAAAACAAAAATGCTTTTTAAAAAACTAAAACTAACTGAAACTACATTTTATGTGTACAAAACTAACAATATAGCAAACATGTCCTTCGTTTTAGTCATTGGTAATTAATTTAATGCATGAGCCTTTGGGGATGATTTTAAATGTGATTTTTAGTAGATTTATTTTGATATAAACCGGAATAATGACGTTTGAAAGTATGTCACGCAGAAGTGACGCCATCTTGCAGCAGCCAATAGAAAAGCACCTTCAGATGACGTTGCTCCCATGGTGTTTTTTTTAAATATTGCGCACAAGTAATACACATTTAAAAGAAAAAAAAACTAATACTGAAACTAAGAAAGTAAACAAAAACTAAGCATTTTTTAAATAACTAAACTATTAAAAACTAACAGAACCACACTGAAAACTAATAAAAACTAACTAAAATGAAAAATTCCAAAACTATAATAACCCGACTGCCATATTACAAATAAATTGGTTTATATACTGTAGCATTTTTCTAAATATGAAAAAGCACAAATAAATTATTTCTACAATTTTCAGGACTAAACAATTTCTCTTCATAACATTATGTGGCCCTTGCGTCGTCTTGATTTTCTGTATGTGGCCCTCAAATGAAAAAGTTTGAACACCCCTGTGCTAGGCTATATTGTCGCGCCATGTGTCGTGCTTGCTTTGAGCTGAGGTGACCCTCCAACAAATGGCAAAAAAAAGTTGGTTTTATTATTACTTCGGCTAATGCTAAATGTTATCTTGGTTCAGAGTTCAAAAGCTGTAAACCAGGCACTAACCATCAGACCAGCCAATATTGACGGAAGGTTCGTCAAACTGTCAATGACTGACGCCCATTTTGTTGATGATCGATGGGAAACTTCAAAATATTGACAAAATTAGCACTGACGGAAGGGAGTTTTCTTCCATCAATGTAATTGTCTATCCGTCAATAATTTCGGCAATCTATCATTGACGGACTTCCTATTTTTGTGACGGAACATTGACAGATGCCCACTTCAAATGACGGAAACATTGACGGACGCTCATTTTGTTGAAAATCGACAAACGACGGCTTGACGGTTCGGCTTGAAATATTGACGGACTGACGAGGACGGTTGACGATTGCCTAATGACGGATGCTCAAAATTCACTGACTCGCCCACCTCTGCTAAGCATTATCCAACCTTTCATGCTCTGTCGGTCCAGTTCCACACTGTAACACTGGAAATATGCCGCCACAAAAACTCGTTTTGCATTAGGTCTAATCGGTGATCGCAGCATTAGGCTAGTAACAACACGTTAACAGCGATTCTTAGACACAGAAACAGGAAATAGTTCTTGTTCCAGTATGACAAAATCATAGAAACCTTCACAATTAGATGCGGGTGAGAATGTGAACACAAAAAAGGAATTTGAATTAAAAACAACAAACTGAAAAGTCAACATCCATACATAAGGTGCTCCCAATTACAATTAGGCACTGTCAATTTTTGATATAATTGAATGATTTTAAGGTCTTTTTGGTACAAAAACCGTGGTACTGTAAATCAAGTCAGAAAGCAACACAGTTTTTGTAATAACCTCAACTGTCAAAATAACCATCAACCATTCCCGACAAGCCATTATTCCATGTTTGCTGGTAACCATTCTCCTGATTGCCGATGACATCAATGCAAAACCAAAACAGCGCGACAAGAAATGATTTTGAGAGCTCAATAATCCAGATGCTAAGATTGCTTCTGCCTCCGGCTATTTCCACATAATGAGTATAAATGAATTGAAAAATGTAAACGGACCTGAGCCGCCGCTGGAGAAATTGATTCAGCTCTGGCTGACATGTTTGTACTAAAACGAGAGCTGCAGTCAAAGAGGCTGAGCTGCACACCCTGAAGGGGGAGAAGTTAGAACACACACTGTGCTTTCACACCGAACGCCTCAGTGTGTCTTTATTGCAGCTTTAACTTGAATAAGAATAATCGTACTTAAAACTTAAGATGCAGCTCCTGTGCGTTGAAACAACTTGATTAATTACCCTTGAGTAGCCTTGCTGATGTTTAAGTCATTATATTTCATCTAATTGCTTATGCATGAGTCTGTGATAAACTGTTCACCTTTCGAAATGAGATTAAAGATTGTGCTCATGTGGACACAAACAATCCAGGTAATCAGAATTCAGAATGATAAATGGACAATACGCTGATATACAATGCTGCATTTACCCTCATGTCCTTGCATTGAACCTTCTTTTGTCACCCAATTTAACCTTAAACCACATTTATAATCAGAGAGCATAGGCAGCAGCTATAGCACTGAAAGCATTAAATAATTATTTAACTTGTTGAAGCCAATCTCAGGCTGTTGTTCGATCAAGAACATCTCACATGCAGCATTTGAACAAGGCTTAAAACTAGGCGTTGTTGATTAATTTAAATGAACTTAAGTAGAGCCGTGTGATTTTTAGCTCAACTTGTCGGGGGAAATATTTGAATTAATAATTAATTGTGTAAACTAGAAATGCTATTACGGGACAAGCACCACTTTTAATGGTGCTCCGTCCCTCAACCACCACTGAGAGACTGACTAGATGGAAATGTAGTTCTGCTAAAAATTATTCTGAAGGTGGTGTAATACACGTAGAAGAACAGAGAAGAGTAGTTCATATTTTTGACCAGGCTTCCTCAATCCTGGTCCTCGAGGGCCGGAGTCTTGCAGGTTTTAGATGTTTCTGTACTCAAGCACACCTGATTCCTATAATCATCTCGTCAGCACGCTCTGCAGAAGCCTGATAACATTCCTGATATTTAGTATCAGGTGCATTGAGGACCAGGATTGGGGAAGCCTGTCATTCAGTGCCATTGACGGCTATTCACGTCAAAGATCCATTTTAACTGGGCTGGCAGTGAATGAGTTAGACAGTGTAAATCAAGAAGGTTTCTGTATGAGCGTATATGTTTGAGGCACCTCACTGCCTGTTGAAATGCTGGCAATATTTAACCCGAATATGCTCTTGTTTGGGTTTTTAAAAACCAGAACAAAACCCTGTTAGGTCACATAACACATATTGGGATATTATACCTCCTTAACTTTAGCCTGTATTCGGCACATCCTCTATTGGCAATAAGTTTTTGAATTTCAAGTAGTGTTGTTCCGATACCGTTTTTTGGCTCCCGATACCGATGCCCAGCTTTGCAGTATCGGCCGATACTGATACCATACCGATACTTTTTTTTTTCCTTCAACATGAAAAAGCTGTCCTGCCGTTGGTTCAGATCATTCAAGGGCCAATAGGATATCTTAGATCGGCATGCAGTGAACATGTCACATATCAGTGAATGCCGTACACCAGCAAGACACAAGATGCTGCATCCAAAATCCTATATTAGCGTTGGAATTAATGGTATCGGCATGTTACTTGTGAGTAGTCACCGATACCGATACCACTGTTTTTATGCAGTATCGGCACCTCTGCCGATACCAGTATCGGTATCGGAACAACACTAATTGCAAGTATGCATGGCAGCCATCTTACATTGCTACTTGAATACATTGATTTCTTTGTGACATTTTCATGTTATTTTTTTGCCTCTACAGCAAAAATACCAGTGCATAATATACACACATATATACGTGTATATAAGTCTATGTGTCTGGCGCACAATAAACCGGAAATACGCAAGCAGACATGGCAACGCAGCACCTTTTTGGAGCTCGGTGGAAAGCGACAATGTTATTAGTGTGGTAAATTACGTGAATCTAATATTTTTTAATTGACCGTAGAAAGTTAAAAGTGGAAATGATGTTTATGTGTTGTCTGTGCATCGGTTTAGATTGGAATATGTATGCAGGAGTAACCCTGTCCACTCACACATGTAAACAGGTTATCCCGATTGTTTCAGAAACTGGAATTTCTACCTGCATGTAAACATAGTCCCTGCGAATCTCTTCAGGTAACACGAGGATGCTCATTTAACATTGGTAAGTGGTCAGTTAGGAAAGGAGCAGTCATTCTTATTACTTGTAGAATAGAAGGAGAAACAGCAGCAATAGATAGTTCTGTCCTCTTCTCTGCCGTCTGTTGCAGTAAAGAGACACCATTTTGCTCACAGTCTAAGAGGCAGGATAATGGCAGAGAATTGGCGCTTTCTATTTGGACTTTTCACCGTCTTGGTCATTGAAAACATGATGTGAAAGCTGGGGAGTCTGCCAAAGGGCCTCAGTGTCTGCCCTGCATGACTGAGAGGAAACGTTACTTCCCTTCAAGCCAGTTCATTCAACAAAAAGGGTCAGTAAGAGGAAAAGTGTCCTGGGGAAACTTGAATTAAGGACATCGCTTCAGTATTTCAGAAAATACTGCCATGAAAAAAACTCTGTGAAGTCAAAGTCAAAATTCATTTTCCCAACAAGTTCTTTCCACCAGTCAAAGGATTCATGAAGAAGAGAAAGGGTAGAATGCTGGGTGCTTTCAGCATCATTTTCTAGCATTAGGAACCACAAATGTGGGGCAATCCCCATTTACAATCCCCCCGTCTCCCTTGACTCTGCAAGCCGTAAAGGAGGCGTTCAAATTGCCCTGCTAACGCATTTTTACGTGGCCCAGGAATACAAACATCCTGTTGAAGAGAATATCTGGCAAAACAAACTTTCTTTTCAAGATGCTGCAATGATTTTAATCACACTGCTTGCTATTTGAGTCATTGTGGATTTTTTTTCTTCCCATTCCGCAGTGCAGCACCAAACATTTCTTGACATGATACAAGGCAGATTATCGCATCTGGTCATGGCTGTTGAATCATGCATCTGTCTCTGGCACAAGACTGCCACAGTTACAAATTCTGATAGTATTATTGGAATTTGATCGCTTACGCCATTTACTGAAATCACAAGAAAAATATGTGCAAGGCTTTTTGAAATCTTTTTTTTCCTTTTCTGCCTACTCTCATATTAAGGCACTCTACCCCCTTCCTCAAAATAGCTTGCATCTTTTTCTGTTTAACTGCTTAATGATGTCGGGTGGCAAAGCAGGGCAGTGTGGTGGCATTTTTTTTTTTTTTTTTCATACCAGGAAGACCACAGCACTCTCTCGTTTGATGTACTGTTGAAATTTCCACTATCACATTCTAAAAAGCGCACATACAAATTTGCGTTTCATCACAAAACTGAAATAGATATTTCATCTAGGAGATACAGCACTTCTCTGAGGTCATTTGTTGCTACACAGAATTTGTGGTGCACAATTTGCTCAAAAGCAGACATATGTCAATCACTCCTACTTGGCTGTTTTGAAGGGCGAATGACTTTCCACAACAGGAAATATTTAAAATGGTAATTATCCGTTTCCAATGTAACATTCATTTTATTTTTAACCTGTCCCAGCTGCTTGGTCATGCAGAATGGAGGCTATGTATACCTTTTGTTGCCGAAACACTTTTTCTGTGCGACGGGGGAGTTTGATAGACTCCCTCTGTGGTTATTAATATCATGATGGATGTCAACTGGAAAATGCAGTCGGACAGAACGAGGGTTGAAAGGGGATGGACAGAGGAGAAAGGAACAAGCAATAAAAGAAAAAGACAACAATAGCAGCAATGTAATACAATCTATTATAAAAACAATGATATAAATAATTATTAATGATGATGATAATAATAATTATAATAATAATAATAAATAATTCATTTTCACTGCACTTTATACTGTACTTGTTATGTGCTGTAGGTTGGATCCCAAAGCGCAGACACAAATAAGATTTATTCACATCGAAAGGTGTGGAACAAACTTGACTAGACGAGAAACAAAGAGAGTTGCACAGAGAGACAGTGGTAACAGAAGTAATAATCCGACAAAGAACACACACTTCTCAGACTGCTACTACAGACCGTGAATCGATCTGATTGGTTGTAACTAAGTAAAGGATTAAAGGTTGACATCATAAAGCTCATGACATCACATAGCATAAAACCAGTTGAAACATCACATGTTGTTTTTCCAGTTGAAACCAGATGATGGTTACATCAGCTCAAAACAGACACTGGTTACATCAGTACATAACAGACACTTGACCTCACGGTCATGAACCCAAACTTAACAGGCCATGAACTCAAACATTACCCCTGCATGACCTGAGTCATGACAGTATTATAGTATACATTTATCTGTAACCACTGGAAAATGGAGAGGCAATAAATGCTAGAAGTCTCACATGACACCTTCCAAAAATGGGCATTTTGTATGAATTTTGAGGCATATGTTTTTGTCAAATTATATCCTTAAGACCTTGGGAGTATTTACTTGCACCAAAAGAAATACGAGACAAGGTCATGTATACACTTTTACACTTTAATCACCATTCATCCATTTCCTTTCTGACTAGTCCTCATTTGGGTCGGGGGTGACCTGGAGCCTAACCTGGCTAACTTTGGGCAGGCGGCGCGGTGCACCCAAGACTGGTCGCCAGCCAATCACAGCAGCTTAATTATGACTCTGTATTTATTATAAAAAGAAAACTGAGCACCATCTGGTAGGGCAATCAATATTTGACAGTTTTTTTTTTTCCAATCGAGTAATCACCTCAGTTATTTGAATTAAACTTTTTTTTAAAGTTTTTTTTTTCCCCTTGTTTCTATTCAAGCTAATTCTCACATTTACTTAAATTAATTAAATATGTCTAACATTAAGCAACTCTAAATTTAGGGACTCATTTTTCATTACTTGATTAAATTCTAACAACCCTCCAGATGCTCCCAACGAGGAGCTTCACTTAAATTAACGCTCTAGATTACAACCCTGCGAACCGTCGTCGTCCGCTGCAGATCACTTTTACCGGTCATAGATTTTAGAATTATATTTGTGTAAGCTTCAATGATTATACAAACCCATCGCGCGTACACTGAGTGATTAATGGCTACTGTCAGTCATGGTGCAACATTAGCGCAGCTGTTTGCAGAGCCCCGTCTCTTGCGATGGCACATGCTGCTAATGTGCTTTGATCCCAAACTAAGGAGTCTGAGATATCTTGAATTTCTATCAAGATTAAACAAGGAACAACATGGATACGCAGGGTTTGTTTGTTGTTATGTCACGAAAGGCGGATTTGTCTACAATTCCTTTTTCTGCTCAAATAAATAGAGCCAAGTGAGACTTCAACACTATCCAACCACACATCCTTGTTGGTCCTTGGGGGCCTAACAGACGACATGACTTGCCCGTCCCGAGGATTATAGGTACATCTTTTCCGCAAATTCTAATTTAGGCTGTTGACACTTTGATTAATGCGGCACATTTGCATTCAAATACGTTTAAATGGGCAAATGGCCACATCATCGCGCTGCGTTCGATCGAGTCATGCCGGGACAACCGCGCGGAGGCATGCGTAAACAGAAAATTCATCAATGAGGCCAAATCTAATAAGGCTGTAAACAAATCACTGCATTACACAGAGCCGAGAAGGATCCGCTAGTTTGCTTAGACAACACAACGTTGTTTATCTTCATCGTAACACTGGCCAGACGGAGATCCATGGAGACATTGAGGAAACTCTTCATTTTATTTATACACTACTCTGTGGGGTTTGTACCATTGAGTATATTTAAGTGGCTGTACTGCATCCATCAGTGCGTAATCTTGTGAGCAGTGCAGAGAGCATACAGGTTAACAAAAAGCCTTTCAGGAGAAGGCGCAGCCTAATCACCTCATCAAAAACATGGCATCCATGAGTGACACGAAATTCACTACTGCCATCATCTCGGGATTTACTCTCAATAAAGGCCACTAACATTTTGACAAAGCAGACACCCATATCACATCAGTAAAGCACTCACAGGCATTAAGTTCCACAAATTGAAGTATAGTGGACTCACACAACTTCAATAGCCGAACGAGGCTAAAACATATGAACTGATCTCCTGTCAGTTTCAAGGTTTCTTGTGTACTTATTTTGATATGTGTGTAAGTGCTGACATTCTAAATTAGCTGTCTTACAAAGACATTAACTTGGGATGTTCATTCCCACTTTTTTTTTTTTAAACGGCAGTACGAGTGCTCTGATACCGATCTAAGTACTAATATCACTACTACTAGATCAGGGGTGTCCAAACGACGGCCCGGGGGCCATTTGCGGCCCGCCGTCCATTTTTTAGTGGCCCGCGACATATGCTAAAAAATGGCATTTATTTGACTCAGTTCAAATAAAATGAAAACAAAAATGTTTGGAGATGGTCAAAGTAAGAAAGGAGGGTGTTGAAAAACAGGTGCTATTAAAGTTTATTTTAGTTAACTAAAACGAAAAAACTAAAATTCAAAATAACAATTGCGTTAACAAAATAAAATAAAAACGAAGTTGCTTTTTTAAAAAAAGAAAACTAACTGAAACTACATTTTATGTTTACAAAAGTAACTAAGATAAAACTAACTAAAATTAGAGGAAAAATGTCCTTTGTTTTAGTCTTTGGTAATTAATCTATGTGAGCCTTTGGGGATTATTTTAAATGTGATTTTTAGTACATTAATTTGGATATAAACTGGAATAATGACGTTGAGCCCATGGTGTTTTTTAAATATTGCGCACAAGTAATACACATTACAAAAAAAACAAAAACAAAACCTAAAACTAATACTGAAACTAACTAAACTAAAACTAAGCATTTATTAAAGAACTAAAACTAATAAAAAACTAACAACCACCCTGAAAACTAATTAAAACTAACTAATTTTTTTTTTAAAAAAGCTCAAAACAAAATAAAAACTAAAATGAAAAATTCCAAAACTATAATAACCCTACTGCCATATTACAAATAAATTGGTTTATATATTGCAGCATTTTTCTAAATATGCAAAAGCACAAACAAATTATTTGTACAATTTTTAGGACTAAACACAATTTCTCTTCATAACATTATGTGGCCCTCGCATCCTTTGGATTTTCTGTATGTGGCCCTCAAATGAAAAAGTTTGGACACCCCTGTACTAGATACATAAAAGGTCAACTCATCATCAAGCTTTACAGAAACCTAAAAATGATCCTGATTATTTGATACAGGTATGTTGGAGGAGGGTAACATGGAAAACAAGCTGGACAGTGGCTGTCAAGACCCTTGCTTTAAAATAAGGCTAGTAATAAATCGCCCATTCCAAAAATTGACAATCTCTAATTGTTATACAGTAGATGGTCCTAGCTAGCCCATCAGTCAAAATGCACATGTGTATATTTTTTGAGTGAAAGTAATCCCCTCAGCCAAAATTCTGGCTCCCGCAGATTGGCAGGTGCCCATGTGGCATATTGCTGTTCTAAATCAACCATTTCCCAGTTGTCCTGATCTCAACTCGTCATGTGTATTAAGCACACCTCTTCTAGGAATCATTTTCTTCCCTTCCAAACCGGCAACAGTAAAGAGCTGTCATAAGATGCCAGAAACAGGATTATAGACCTGCATAAGGCTAGTATAGTTACACACAAAAACTATCGGCAATATGTTTGGTCTGAGGGTACAATTGTTGGGACGACCAACATAAAATACTGATGAGTTTCCGTTTTGGGTGTAAAATTGCGGAATTGGCTTGATCAAGATGTTTACTTCTAAAATTCTAAATAATCAATGCTTACCGTGAGGTTGATAAAATAAAATAAAAAAACATTTAACTCTTTGACTGCCAAAAATGTTTAATACAATGACAAATCACAATGTATGCCGCCATAAACGTTAAATGACAACTTGTTTTTTGTTTTTTGTTTTTGTTTTTTTCCAATCAATGTGAAGAGCTAAGTGTAGCGCTGCCTGGTCAATGGATTGTGGAATCAAAAACACCCACTAACTATGGCCAGCAGATGGCAACATTGTATCTCTTTTTAATGGGCTCAAGGCGTATGAAATTACAATGAAACATGACGGAATCTGACGAAATCGAACGTTTTAAGGGTGACATGAATGATCAAAGCCTTTGCTACATTGTTACATTTAATCTAATTCACAGAGCATCACCAAACAAAAAAAATATTAGTGTCAAAGGTCACTGTTGGGGATTTTCAAAAGGTGATTACTAAAGAACAGAATAAGTTAGAAACATACTTTTTTTTTTTATGAAAAATGGAATGCAATCTTTCATGTGGTACCCACCTGGGTTATGTAGTAAAAGTACACAATATTAGTTCAAATGCTTCAAATCGGCTGGCACTGTCGTTTTTTTGTTTTTTTTTGGGATAACGTGTGGCAGTAAAAGAGTTTTAAGAATTATAATGTGAGTGTAGTAGTTATTTATTTTGTTTTGTTGTAATTTTATGTGACCCATGGGACTTACTGGATAGCCTGCTGCTTCCTTCCTGTACATTTTTCAGTTAAATGATTTGTTTGAAGGGATACTTGTGTTTTCTTTTCTGTGTTGTGTGTGGAGCAAAAAATAAACCATTCATTCATTCAAAATGGGAGCAGCTTTAAAGCACTATCAAAGTAAACAGGAAGTACTCATTAATGATGATAAACCAGAGGAAAGAAAGAAAGAAAGAAAGAAAGAAAGAAAGAAAGAAAGAAAGAAAGAAAGAAAGAAAGAAAGAAAAAGAGAGAGAGAGAGAGAGAGAGAGAGAGAGATTTTCACTGGCATAAATCATCATTTGAAACAGTTAATTAGTGTGGATGCTTTTGTTTCTGCTGACATGTGGCTGTATTTTATTCAACACATCAAAAGCTCTTTTTCAGAGGATATGTTGTTGACTGAACAATTTGCTACATTTTGTGAAGACAATCTGTGCTTATGAGTAATAATTAGGAGCTCTGTTTCATTTGGTTTTCCTGTGAACGATACAAATTACACATCTGTCATGTAAAATTAATCAATGTAGAGTCTTGAAACTCGAAGTGAATTTTTTCCTCTCTGATGAGTTTTTTTCACATCCTTTTGGCAGTTTTAGAAGTCCTGTATGTGAAACGAACGGCCCGCAAATCTTTTGATTTTATGTGATTGCGGCATTAAAATTCCAGTTATTCTCTTCCTTAGTGAATAGGATAAATCTGCCAACAGCTGAATACAGAAATAGTTCAATCACACTGATTTCAAATCTTGTTGGAGTTAACTCTCAAATCAGAGAGGCTAAAATCCACCTTGAGCATCCTGGAAGTCTGACGGGGCAGAGGGCAGTTCATCTCTTTGTCGGCCGTAATGGCCCCATGGGAGCACCTTAGCTCATCTATTTCATGTTTCCCAATTGGTGGTTAGAAGCCTTATGGGATTGTTTAAGATGGGAAGCCTTAACACCCCCATTTGTTTTCCTGTCGGTAATCGATGGCAAAGTGTTACAGCTAATGTGATTTATGTGTCCCATTTTCACAGTTATGCTTCATGTACAAATTGTCTTTGGTGATGTAAATTCTCCATTCTTGCACATTCTTTTTCCACCATCTGCTGACACACAAATTCTGGCTGCCAAACACCAATAAGGAATTCATGAATCTCGACATTTGGGACGTAGTGACATCGGAACTTCATTTCTTGCTTCATATTGATCTCTCTTGTTAATATAAAGGTAAGACTGTATATTTTGTAAGTCCTAGGATAATAGCTCTTTCCTCCACTCTACTCTCTTAGCACCAATACAGAAAAGTCCTATACGTGATTAGTGTGTTAACCTAACCTAACCTAACCTATCCTAACCTAACCTAACCCAACTCAACGCAATGCTATAATTACTGATAGCTAACATGTTGCTTGATACAAATATATGAACTCATTTGCTCCCAAAAACATTTAAATATGTTCTATTTTAAATATTACCATGGTCCCACTGATGTATTTATATATATATATTTTTTGCTAGAGCATAAAGAAGGCTTTGATGCAGCCCCTTGAAGCAATGGTAGTTATTACAAAAAACGGCCAGTAGGTGGCAGCAGAGTATAAGAGCTCAACTAGGGCCATGTTTTTTCCCCACTGTTTTAAACAGATTTGTGAATAATGATGAAACTTAGCTATACAGTATTCTAATGCTAATTGCTGCAAAACTGAAACTAATAAAAATACTTTTTTTTCCTGATGAAAGAAGAGACTAATATTTCTTTTGGTAGGTTCCATGTTTTTATAGTAATAGAACATAATATTCTGTGGGCCTTGAAAAATCAGTCAAAATCCAGTAAAACAGCCGGGAGTGAAGGGGGTTGCTTCAGTGAAAATGGCTGCGAGTGAACGAGTTAAATTGGACTTCAAAATGGTGAATAATCAAAAATTCTCTCACTGAGAGATGCTGTGGACTTGTCCGCTGAATGCGCTGAAAAGATGTCAAACTTTCAACAGACAAGCAAATACATTGGTACGTACAGTATGCCAACGCATTCCTATATGTTTGAGCCGCAAACCTCCAGTGCCTGGAATATATTCCACCATGTAATTGCCAGAGGTGGGCGCATCATTGAATTTTAAACATCATTCATTTGGCCATCGTCATCGTCAGTCTGTCAATATTTCAAGCCGAACCGCATTGTAATGTGTAATGTGATTGCATCAGTCATTGACGGAAAGCCCGGATCCGTTTTGCTTTCGATCCAACTATCACTCTTTCCATGACTGTGACCACGAGGGATGTAATGATATCCAAATATCACGATACTATATTATCACTAAATGAAGCCCATGATACGATAATTATCACGATATTGTGGGGAGGTTGACAATATTTAAAAAAGGTCATAATATTGTCAAAAAAATTGGCTCATACTAAAAAAAAAAAGCACAATATTGTGCTTTTGTACATAACAGCAATACAAATAAACAACCTCCAATCACTTATAACACTTAATATTGAGGCACTTACTCGCTAATGCAAGCCCACATTGAGTTCCTCCACGTACTGACTCGCTTCACAAGCATATTACAAACTCCTTCATCTGACAATTAGTGTATTTTAAACATAGAAGGGCCAAAACATACCTAATGAAAATTAAACTGCACTAAAAAAACTAGCCACCAGAGGGTGCTATAACTGCACAAATGGAAATCAACCTGACTTTTTTTCTAACAGATGTGTTGCGTTTAAATATTGTGAACATGACGGCGACGATATTGTGGCAGTTTTAATACCGCGATATCACGATATTGCCGGTATCGTTACATCCCTAGTGACCACTAGGAGTGACGAATCAGGGCTCAGTATTTTTATCATGGAATTTTTTCATTTTAGTACGTGAGAAAAAACAACAACAACAACAAAAAAACGTGTGCGTTTACTGCTCAAGTAGTGTGTGAGGAGAACCTAAGAAAACAAACCCCACACGACAATATTGCGACAGACAAACACGAGTCACCTAACCAGACCGCCACAGGGCACCCACTGCTGGAAAATACAAAGAGGAATGATGTTATAAATCAGACCCTTCAGTGGGTTATCTTTCAATGGGCCGACATGACACTGCATGACACTCGCACAACACAGCTCGAGGACTTAGATGATGAACATGAACTGCTGGAAAGAAAAAGGCCAGTGTAAATCTTTCTCTGTAGATTCTCAGTCATCGAGGAAACTGGATTTTTCTTGCTTGTTGAAGTTGTTTCACCTTAAAATCAAGCGACTTCATTCAGTTCTACATCTTAGAAGTGGGTGAATCTTTTTCCTTGTCAATATTGAGCCACAAGTGGACCATCTTGCTGTTGAACTGTTGAGCCGAATCGCAGAAGCAAACGTCTCAAACATTCTCACAAAGCTGCTGATCAGTGCTACTGTTACCTACGCAGCCATGTCAGGAAAAACAAAGTTGTATGTATCCCTGAAGTCATTGCACAGAGGTCAAATGTCATGTTAATGTTATAATGCTACAAAGATTTGCCTGCGGTGGATTCACTAAAAGCACCGTATTGACGTCTGTGTAAAAGGGACAGATGGGACACAGCAGAATGATTTTTCTACTTTGGACACATCCCTGTTATTAAATACTCTTCAATAACTTCAGCAGCTGAACTAATTATCAACAACGATCTGTATTTGAAAGTTTATGTTGTTACACTAGGGTCGAGAATTCAAAAGTGGCAGAGTACAGCTCTGGTGTACAGGCCCTGAAAAAAGATTTCCTCTTTCATATGTTGGCCACTTTTCATCCCTTTAATATCATGATACAACTTATTGGTCAGCTCAAACTCTTGTTCTAGTTATCCACAGCTGCATGTTCCACCTCTTTCTACTCAAAGTCGCCAAATGGGCCAATCACATTTGCTTGAAGGTCGCCAAGATGGATTCGTGACATCAAACACCTGTGCTCTCGTAAATCCCACTACCCTGTTTGTAAACAATACAGAATAATAGGAAGGTCAATTCTGTGGCGGTGTTGCACAATCAAACAAAGACCCCTTTTCTCCTCAACCAAATAAACAGGATTGAAAAAGTTATTGAAGACTTATTCAGTTTCACTTCAAAAATATAAACAGCATTATAAACGCCCACCATCACTTGGGGGTACATTAACTTCTTTCTCAATTATGCTACAAATAGACTGTACACGAAGATTTTCATGGGACATTAAATGGTAATGTTCAGTTTGGTTCATGAACATTATTTGATTTAATACAAACATTTAAAAGTGCTCTTGTCAAGAAATGGAAGAAAATATGCAGTATGAATAGAACAAAGGGCCACTTGAACTTGGCCACTGATTAATAGGAAAATAATCATCTAAAGCGGAAACCACATTTGAGATCCTTTTGCAAAAGAGGGAAAACCTGACAAAACGCATTTTCAGAGTTCAAGGAGAAGCATGCAGACTTGAATTGGCAACCACATTTTGACAAAGGAGTGTACTAAAGCTTTGAGAAACCACGTTCAAATATTTGCAGAAAGCCAAATACCACATTTAAGAAGCAGGGAATTGAATTGAAGATGGTGAAAAACCAGCAGGGGAAGCCAGCATTGCTACCGTAAGGATTGCTTACGTTGCGTCCTCTGCCTGTCTTTTGTGGATGCTTTATGTAGTAGGGAATTTTATTATCAATTTTGTTGTTTGTTTGCTGAGCTCTACATAGATGAGGTAGTGTCCCTGTCCATTAGCCAAGGACAGTAAAAGGCGGCTGGATGGGCTTGAGAGGGCGACACCTCCTAAAGTTTATTCAGATGAAATCGTCCACCTTATACATACAGAATACAAAATTGTACGTCGCATACTCAATTATGTTTAAGATTCTCACTTGACCTGATCAAATCCATTCAGATGGTTGCATCAACAACGTCTTTGTGATTTATAATATTTCACCTTTCCTGTAAACTACTACTGTATGTAGCCCTAAATTTAGGAAGGAGGATCCCCGAGATTAAACTCACAGATGAAAGTGAAATTTGGCGAACCATCACGTTCACAGTTGGTTCCAGAATTATTTAGCCAGCTATATAAATAAATAAATAAATAAATAAATAAAAATGTGTTGTTACTGTGAATAATACAGTAGTTTACAGTAGTTGTGAGACTTTTTTTTTTTTCGTGTGTTTGTCTCCTTAAGAGTATATTGTACTCTGTGTGTGTCTCCCGGTGGCCAAGTCACACACATCAGATGGATTATAATGAATTAAGCAAGATGTGCAATGGTTTTATTCAAACTATTTTATTACTCTGCTTGTATTGTAGAGTGCCATTTTCCTTTTGGGATTTTTTTTTTTTTTTTTTATGAAGTTGAAACAAATTAATGACGTTTCCATTTATTTCAATGGGGAAATATGACTTTGAGATGAGTGCTTTGAATTACGAGTGGAGTAAAAGAACATATTAAACTCGTATCTCAAGGGGATATGGTAATACATATATGTTTTTGGATGAGAATATTATGTGCCTAAAGACTGGATTTTTATTTTTTTTTTGCCTGGAATGCTTTGCAGCCTCCTTTGGTTGTGTCTTGATATCTTCACTTTTTCAAAGAACTGAAAAGTAAGACAGCTAAAGCGAATCCTTTCTTTGATGAGGAATACAATTGAGAAAGCTTTGGAGAAGGTAGACATTGATAGGAGACGCCGTCCTGACTCAAAATTTGAGCAAGCTAACATTGAAGAACAGGAAAATCTAAATGAGTCTTATGTTCATTTTTGGAGAGACAAAGTCAACTGGCATCAGAATGAGGAGAAGTATGAAGAAAGAAAGGAACAGCTCATGTTTTAAAGTATCTGTCAAACATAGGCAGAGGCTATAATATGAAATGTAGTATGTATGAATGTTGTATGGAACAGGCTTACAAATATTAATTGGTGGTGCGGATCTTACAGGACGATTGTCACGAATACCTTTAGTGTAAAGATGACCAGGCTACTTTCCCAAAGAAAACCTGCTTCACTTCACATTAAAGACTCATTGCACATTGTTGTCCTCTCAAGGATATCCTTTCTATTTGCGGCGTGACTGTTTTGACCCAAAGTGGAGTCTTGTCTTGAGAAGTTTGGCTGCCTTCGATTTAACCTTCACAGACAGAGTAAAGAAAGACAAAATAGCAAATGCTGAGTGTGCATAAATTTGGATATTTTGGAGATGAGACTTTGCCGTCAAGCTCAGGTTAACTGCCCTTTTTAATAGAGAGGTTAACATTGTGTTGGCCTCCATTGTAAATCACAAAAGGCATGTAAATGAAGACATAAATTATAGATTACAAGGTGCCATGTGGAAGGAATAACAAACGCGGACTTTGGCGGTTGCGTATCAATCCCTCGTACTGCTGTTATGGGAGTCCAACTATTATAGTGACAGGGATAGCTCCCCTGTGGTTCCGACAAGCCAGCCAGTCATTTAAATTTACAATTTAGACATTAAAATGATGCCGTTAGCTCGAGTGACTTCGTGTACATAGTTGAACAGGAAGCAGTTACACGTCTGGCTCAAGGACAAATTCTTGTTAGTGGCTGGGATGACCTGTGATCATTCATTAGACTGCCGTTTCACCCCCCCCAAATACTCCCCGTCCTTCTGAGCATTAGCTTATTTTAACATTTGGACTGCAGAATATATGCCAGGCCTGTCACTGGACTCATAAAACCAAAATATATAATGGCACGAATCCTAGTTTGCTTATTCATCTTCTTGCATGCCATGACTCAGTAAAGAGCCATTTAAAAAAAAGAAAAAAAGAAAAAAACAGGAAAAACCAAGAAAGCAGCAAATGCCTTGATTTGTCCCACTTTCTTAGGCATGAGACCACCATGTGCTCTAATGATAAAGACACGAGGATAGAAGACACTGACATCCAGGATGGCAGATGTTGGCTGTCACTGCATCCGTGGTGATCATCTGCATAACTAAACATCTGCATCTTCTGCTGGCAATGATGTTAAGTCACAGACTGATGAAGAGTGTCACCAAACTGCACAGAAAAGCGATACTTGTGACCTCTCGGAACGTGCGATTCATGAAGCGAGTAGTAAATGACTTCTCACTGTCATCATGAAAGCAGTTTGGTTTCTCTAAGGAGGGATTATCACTAATTGGCCCAGCTGGCAAAACGACACTAGTTGTGTTATCATTCTGCATTGCAGAGTGAAACAACCTCTGTTACCGCAAGGCATTTTAGGACACTCATATCAGCCACAAATATTATAACACGCCAGAAGGTCAGAATATATCCGGCAGATCCACGTTGCACATCTCCTGCACCACAATATGGACAAAATAGATAATTTTTGTTAACATTTCTTCTACTTTTGGGAGTTAATCTCCACTCTGCAGCTACAGCACAATCCACTCTGATGGGAAGACATTTTAGACAAGATTTTAAGAGTTGGTCTGTGGATTTTTGTCCTCTATTCATTCATAAGAAATACAGACATGACTCCAAATTGTAAAGATGAAAAATGATAAGAACCTTGAGAGGTCAAACCATCATCATGCAAGGGAGGTAGGTGGACCGGCCCGCAATACAGAAAAACATTCTTATCACGAATTATCTGAAAAATATGTTTGTTTTTATTTAACAAAAGGAACACGTACAATATGAATACAAACTAAAAAACCTGAGTATACAAAAAACAAAGAACTAACACGAAAGCGAAACGTATCGTCAAATGTGCAAACAGAGAAATAACTCATTCTAACTCCAAACTAAGTTAGGTTGAAAGAGCCACGTCAAAATAAAAAACCATCAACCACGGAAAAAGCAAAAACTCAAAGCCAAAAAACGCTAAATAAAGCAGCAGTGGTGCACCAAAGTCATGAAACAGTAAGTATAAAGGTTCAATCACAGAGAAGAAAAATACAGAAACTACAACTGAACACATGGAGATATGCAAGTGCATAGTCCGACATCGGCAGTCTGCCAATGTTGCACCGAAAAGCTACCGATGCGATTCGCGACAGGTGTGTCGCCGAAGGCATCACCCACCATAGCTCTCCCACGCATTGAAACAATAACAACACAACTGCAAACAGAGGCATGAAAGAAATCCTCCCTTATGTTCATTACTACTGTTAATGATGAGTACACTACACATACTGTGATAATTTTAACGTTTGGCGAGACAGCAAAAACACAACTTGTACACTAATAAACGTCTTCTAGATAATTGCCATAGTTTGCTAAAGCCCGTTTCCCATCGAGGAGGCGAACATTTGCAAGTGTTTGCAAAAGTAGCAAATATTGGTTTCTTGTCAAGGTTTGTTCAAGGTCATGAACAAGAACAAGAAAAAAATTGAACATTGTCGAACATTTAGTGAACGTTCAGCAAACCGTGCGACCTTGATCTAGTCCTGATGAATCCTACGAGAAATCATCATTTGCTACCTTCGCAAACGCTTGAAAACATTCGCCACTTCAGTGAGTTACGGGCTTAAGGGGAAATAGCTTCAAAATGTGAACACATTGGAGGTCAATTATTATTCTAGAATGGATTTTTCAACTGTTTTTATGAGGTCAGCGATTTTAGAGAGGGCTTGGCTCTCAATTTCTGCTATAATTCATTTCTAAGGTGATAGATAGGGTGTTATCCAGACATGACTTTATGGACTTTGATTTGTGCACTGGGATAAAAGATAAAGAACCTTTCCTAAAATCTTGGAAAGTAGTGTTGTAGTTCTTGAGACCGGTCTTATTTTCAAGATGACTTTGTAATGCTCTTGGTCTCATCTCGAGTTGGTTTTGTCTCGGTCTTGACCTCCAAAGGGTTTGCCTCGGTCTCCATACCCTCTAATCTCGATAACGTCTTGGTCTTTGTTGGTGTGGTCTTGACAACAAAGCAACTTGGAAGCATATAATTTTCTTTCCAAGACAATTTAGAGTCAACGTGAACAAAATAATCCAGCTCTTGATCAATTAAGGCAAAGATAAGGTGTATGTCACAAATCCTTTGACCATATAGCGTACCTTTCCAGCCATATAAGAAAATCATGTCAGTTAGCTTCAATGACGTCTGTTTTTTATCTTTTCTAATTGTATCTTTCCACAATTCTCCTCAACCTTTCTTTTCACTATCCTCACCCATAGTCATGTGACGCACTGCTCTTTTTCCAGATCAATAGGAAATCTGCCGAGAGCCAATCTTGGATTCCCCCTTCCCTAATTCCTTACATGGCATCCTTGATTGCGGATGCTGTTTGCAGGGAAAACAGATTTCTGTATTCCTGTTGGAAAGGATCTCTTCTCACCCTGTCCTCCCTCTTTAGATCACTTCTCATTCTCTACCTCTGCAACAAGAATTCACAGTGCCTTAATCAGTTGCTCACTGAAGGAGGTTACCAGGGCTTTTTTTTTTTTTTTTTTAAACGAAAAACAGCCTGGGGAAAAGGGATACCAACACCAGACACAATTTGGAGGGGGAGACACATGCGAAAGGAGTGACTGGAAAAAAACAGCGAGACTGAGAAGTTGTGCATTCAGCTAAGCTGCAAAAGTCCTCCCTCCCCCCGCATTTCATCACCCCATGGAAAAGTCTCTCTCTCTTCTCTCTCTCTCTTTCTCTCTCTGCAGCTGTGGTGTGCCGAGCATCACCTCCACAGAGCAAGTGCCTTTACTTGAGCAGAGGAGGGAGAGGGGAGAGGAGGGTGGCAGCACGAGCAGGAGAGAAAACCCTCAGGAGCGTCCGCCAGGGAACATCTACGACTTTGCAGAGAGAGCTGGAAAGTGCACAGGGAAATGGGCAGAGGTGTTGGAGTATAAAAGTGGCCGCTGGAGCTGGGAAAGCGTGCCGAGGGAGAATCAAACACTGTCGCTGTTGATCCCGGTGTCCCTGGCACAGCAAAGAAGCCGGAACAGGAGAGTGAAAAGGTTGCGGGATCTTGCAGGGGGGGCTCAGGGGATCCTTTTACAGTGACAACCGAGCCTGATAAATTCTGCGAGACACAACTGACTGGGGAAAGATTGCGACACATTTTGGCGCACATTTTCCTCCTGTGAAGGCGTCAAAAGGCTCGGTAAGGAAGACAAGATTGACATTACTACTTTTGGTTTCACTGATGCTGGATGATGGAGAGAAAAACTCCTTGAGAGGAAAAAAACATTTTCAAATCCAGACTTACTGCAAAGCTCTTTCCACTCTAAATAACTTTCTGGGCTTTTGCACGCTCAACAAGCACAACATATAAATAACCTCCATTCTCCTCAGTGGCTGAAATTGAGACCATTAAGATGCCTCCTGCTGATGCAGTCTGAACTGTAAGTGGATTACAACGGCAATATTTTGGGACTGCTCTTTGGAAAAAAGGAAGAGGAAAACCATAAGTGGTGGATTTACATCTGTCAGAGTGGAAGAGGATCCTTTTGTCTTTTTCCTGTGGATTACAGATGGGCTTTGTGATCTCTCGGCACAGTCTCATGGATGACTGCGCACCGGTCATTAGGATGAAGTACAAAGGGGGGCTCAAGTGAGGACTGACATGAATCTTTATCTCTGAAGATTAGGCAAACACAGATGTTGAAAGCGAATCTGCAATGTAATGTTTTGTCCCTAATAGTAGGACATGTAAGTCATTTGTTCAAATGTTGCATTGCATTTAATGAGGGTTTCTCATGCTGACATCCATTAACTTTCTGGCACAGTGGTTGAGCGTCATTAACTAAATGAAGGCTTCTGTCTACCTGGCAGGTGGCTTGGACACAAGACAAGATTGACTGAGGTGATTTGTGTAACTCCCGTTGCCTGGAGTCTGGCTAAACAGAAATCATTTGGGGAACACTACTATCTTATCTGTGTTGTCATTGGACAACTGAGGACACTCCTCTTCAGGACTTAGCTCCTCCCCCTGAACTGAGCAAGGATGGTCCCCCCACCTCCCACCAACAAGCCTCACGTGTGCCTGTCCACCATCCTCATCATGAGCAGCATGGCGCTGATTGACGCCTACCTGGTGGAGCAGAACCACGGCCCGCGCAAGATTGGCATCTGCATCATGGTGATGGTGGGCGACATCTGCTTTCTCATCGTCCTGCGCTACGTGGCCGTGTGGGTGGGCGCCGAGGTGCGCACGGCCAAGCGAGGGTATGCCATGATCCTTTGGTTCCTCTACATCTTTGTGCTGGAGATCAAGGTCTACTTTGTGTATCAGAACTACAAAGCTGACCGGAAGAGCCTCGACGCTCTCGCCAGGAAGGCGCTAACGCTGCTGCTCTCCATCTGCATTCCGGTGCTCTTTGTGGTGCTGGTGGCCATTGACCACATGGAGTACGTGCGTGCCTTCAAGAAGCGCGAGGAGATCCGCAATCGTCTCTTCTGGGTGGTGGTGGACTTGCTTGACATTCTGGACATTCAGGCCAACCTGTGGGAGCCCCAGAAGAAGGGACTCCCTCTGTGGGCGGAGGGCTTGATGTTTTTTTACTGCTACATCCTCCTCCTCGTGCTACCCTGTGTGTCTTTGAGCGAGATCAGCATGCAAGGTATCAACATCGTGCCCCATAAGATGCTCCTGTACCCAATCCTCAGCCTGGTGACTATCAACATCATCACGCTCTTTATCCGTGGTGGCAACATGATTTTGTACAGGGACGCGAGGGTGTCGGGGATCCTGATAGGAAAGAACGTTCTGGCTATCATCATAAAGACCTGCAGCTTTGTCCAGTACAGGAGACAGTTACAAAGCGCCCCTCCTGCTTTCGGGGTTGAGCTGCAGAAAAACTCGCTGGCCCATGCCCGCCCTACCCCCACCCCTCCCCAAGCGGTTATCCAGGACCAGACTCCCCTGCCCGAGGTGACGACATGCGAGCACACGTGACAAAATGCTCTGCGGGACCCCCAAGATGCTGGCAGGGCACAACGTTTTACATTTTTTTAGGTCATGTGCACAATCATCTGAACACGCCGAATGCTGATGCACACAAGATGGTTAGCCGGCATCTTCAGTTCAGTCATGTTGCAATTTACATCTTGTGACTTTGTTGAAGCGCTTTTCTCCTGTGAATTCAGTTGACTGCGTATCTTTCCAATGGTACAGGAAAAAAAAAAAAAAAAAAAAAACTGTAATACAAGATTATATATTTTTGAACTGGCTGTTTCATTCTAACGTGTGATGTGGTGTGTATTTGTTTTGCTTGAGTCTTAGTAGTTGAGGGCTTTATAACAAAACTTGAGCAAACAAAGAGGGAATCCAACTAATGTGAAAATAACTGTTCAAAACGATGACATAAGTGTCTTTTCTATGTGACTTTTTGATAAAGTACTGCCCTTCTTCTGTACGAACAGGGTTTGCATCATGCCATTTCAAAATCATTGGAGCAGTTAAATAAATGTGCTTTGTTTTTAAGTCAAATTCAGCAGGTCTTTAATTAACCTGTGCTGCAAAATAAAAAAGGCATTTTTTTCACTCATTGCTGAAGTGGTGATTTTACAAAGTCATCGGTGTTCTGAGTGGGCGCACTGAGAAGAACATCTGCAGTTAAAAGTATTACTTGACTGACAGTGGCTACAAACATGAGGTAGAGCACCAGGTGAATACAGATTCTCCAAAATAATAATAATAAAAAAAAATCTATCATTGAAAGGCCCTGGAACCTCCACTCAAATGCTCTGAACGACATAACTTGGAACGCCTGTCTTCTCATCCCTGTTAAATATTTTTTCATGGTGTCACTTGAGGGTCTGCTACACTTCGTGCCTACACTTCATACTCATACTCTGTGCTGTGTGCAAAGCGTGCATGCTCAGTGCAAAAAAAAAAAAAAACCTACACCACCGAGAGAATGCTCCCTGCGCACACTCTGCCAATGAGAGTGCCACTGCCCCCTAATGTAGTGGAGGTGCAATTGCACTTTATTCTAAGACAGTAAAAAAAATAAAAATGCATGTTGCACGAGGTCAAACGCGCCCCCTTGACGAAGCCTCATGCCCACTATTTGAGAAGCACTGCTGTGGCATGAGACAAAAAAACAAAACAAAAACATATCTTGAGGCGTTTACTGCCCAAGTAATAAACCATTGGATGGCGGATTAATTCATGTTTTGCCATTTCCTAGCATTTTTTCTTCCCTCCCTACCATTTAAACTAGCATAAATCAGAGTACTTCATTATGAGATTCCGTTGTATATTAAATTGGGGAAGTGAAGAAACTGGACCATTCACAACAAACAGCACGGGGAGGTCAATTATAAAGCAGCTAATTGGGAAGTATGAACTAGATTTAAAAACAGGATTCTCTATAGAATTCACACATTTGATCTTTTTGCCTTTCTCATTTGTGGCTCCTTACATTATTTAAATCACAGTGGCTTCTCAAGGGTGAAGTAGTTGGTTTTATAATTGAGCCATTGAGAACGGGGGGTGGCTAAGATGAGTGAAAAGGCCTATTTCTGATGAATATTGGTTGAAATCAAGTTTTAGTAGCCATTTTGACATATAGGGGAAAGTCTGTTATTCATTCAGTACATGTTTTTTTTTAAACTGTTGCCAGTGCATCTGTATGTCAGTAAGGTGAACATCATTTATCACCTTTCAATTAAATCTGTGCATTATGTGAGTGATGACACATTGTTGCAAATGCAAACCTACAGAATATGTTTACACAGTTTGTGCAAACAAAGAAACACATTCACTCTATAGTATTCAAATTATGGACTTGCATGAACGATAATTAAACTTGGTGAGCACAAACATAATTATGCAATTGACAATGTCAGTGAAAAGAGGTTTGAAAATAATTTCTCAAGTAGCCAATAATCACATTTACATGTTAACAGTGTGCATTTGTGCAATTAACTATACATTCATATAAATAATTGTTTCAGCATTCCACAAGCACATGCTCTCATTTTTTATTATTTTTTTTTGTCTCCAGATGGAATGTCACAAGTGTCATTTGTAATTAAAAAAAAAACAATTACCACCGCATTCTGTGGGTCCACTTGATGCTTATGAAGCATGTGATTTGCGTCTGCTGAATGAATAACTCATTAGACGACGACATTTACGCCTCCACATCAAATCATCAACTAATATAGAATGTTACCATTTTTTTCCAATTAAATCAATTTCAAATTATTCAGACCACTTCCAGCGAATCTGGAAGAACATTGAACATTGGTTTGTATAAGTGCACAGATTGCCAACCGGGATCCAAAGATGCTCAAAGGATGGTTAATTTTCGTTGGTCATGTGACCTGGTGATTGAGACGCTATAATGAAATATTAAAATAAAGGAAATAGCAACAGAAACCATAATGAGCTCAGTTTAAACTCTGCTGAGTACAGTGTTTTGATTCGGTTAATAATACATGAGCATTACTTTATGATGACACACCACAGTGTTGCGAGTGAACTGAAGAACTGAAGAACCAACCTATTGATTGATAGACTGACGAATCAAAAGAACATCTTCAAAAAGGTGTCAAAGAATACTGCAGTCATTCAGGTATCCTTGTTTTATAAATGCATCACATTCCCTGATGTTTAACTGTGAGTGATATTGGGTGCACCGACCCACATTAACACTGACATAACATAGTGCCCTGCGCCCAGCAAGAAAGAGAAACGGCAGCAGTAAATTCCCAGCTCGACCTTGGGCAGTCTGGGATGGCAGCACAGCCGGGAAAACAAATCTATTTTTCATGGAACTCATGTTAGGGCAGAAAAATAACAAAAATAGATGCTCATCAAATATTGAGTTCCTTGTATTGGGGCTAACCGATCACAGATTTTTGGAAGACTCGGCAGAAAAAGATGTTTTTCAATATTAACAAAATGGTCTGTGATGATGTTGCATTAATTTTTTAAAGTCCCCTTAAAGGTCCAAATTTTAAGCGCCGTGTATAGTTCAAAGTGTGATGGTCAGTTCACATGATGATGGATGCCTGAACCAAAAATTTTGATTCACAGCACACAAGAAAGCCAAGTAGTGTTGAAAGTTATTTTGCAGAGTTTTAAAATTAGCTATTGGAAACAATTTACTGAACATTTGCAAATATCCATTCCCCCGTTCAATGTGCAGAATGAATTTGTTTTCTCAAACATTGTCTTGAGACCAGTGATGCCGGTAACTCGTGTAATGCAATGTCAAGTAATCAGATTATAGTCACACACCTGACTCCTAACGCTTTTGTACTCCCTAAATTCACTAAACAAACAACAATACATTATAGAACATGTAAGAAAGGGAAACTGGTATTTACAGCTTGAACATAGAAAGGTGTTGGTTATTCACATGACATCATAGTTTGCAGCGCATTGGCAACTCTACGTTCTAAACAGCAATGGAGGAAGGAGTCAGAGTGATTAGTGTTTTCAAGCTGGAAGTCACTAATTTGAGTATGTGCCAGTGCCAGCTAATAACAAAAATATTAAGGTTTATTTCAGAAAAAGCCCCAATAACACTATGTCAAAAAAAAAAAAAAAAATCGCAGCACTGTATGCATTCAAGCTTTAACGAGACAGTCACACCAGATTGACTGCAGGAGGTTCCCAAATCCCCATTATATTTATAAACAATCGATGTACATTATTAATGTTATGCCATCCATTAATAGTTATATATGCCAAGTAAAAAAACAACTTTTTTTTATTTAAAAATATATTTATGTTAAGTGCATTCCAGAGAGACTGCTTTTATTTTTATTTATTTATTTATTTTTTATTAAAATCAAGCAGACCATTTATGTTTAGCAAAATCCATTAAAAAAAAAAACAACAAACTATTTTATTATTTAAATAATTATATGTAGACAAAAAGATTGTCCTCATTTTATTTTTTAATAAAAACAAACTTTATTCTTAACCGTCACTGGTAAAAAGGCACTCACCAATTAAGTTGTAAAACCGGGTGTCATTTTTGTTAAGCATGAATGTCAGTATTAATTCTTACTGTAACTTGCAACTTAACTTAGTTACTTATAAAATCAAGTCATCAGTAAAGTAACTAAGTTACATTTTAAGCAAGTAATCAGTAAAGTAACCAAATTACTATTTTTGGGTATCAGTGGCACTGCTTAAGTCACTCATAAGGGATTACAAATATGGTTTACTTTGCTGTTAATCATTATCATACAACAGGACTAATACAATCTGTGAATTTATTTGAGGATCAAGTCAGACTTATCTTTTGCATAATAAGATCCCTCTGTTGGATTCCTGGCAACTGAACTTTCCGATGAGGCAACAGGCAATTTGGTTGTTGCTCTGACGTTTAAATACAATGTTTTTTCTCACGTTGGAAGTTGTAAATATTTTCATATTTCTAACAGGCTCTGTTGACTCATAAAAGATTTAGAAGGTGTGCTTACAGGGATATTCTCAGTCATCTGTTTACGGTGCTCCGCAAAGTCCCAAAAGGCTTCAAGAAAAATAGCTGTTGGTGAAAGGAAACATCAGTTTATGTGTTCTGTAAAAGTGGCTTCATTTATTTAAAAAAAATGTGTTAATACTCTCAGCGGAAAGACATTTGTTGAGTCTAATTGAGCCGTCTACTTGAAAATAGCATCACGATAAGGCTGTGACTGAAAATTGTGGCATTTTAAAAGACTGCAATGAGCAGTTCTTAGCTGTCTTTACCTCCTGAAGTGGTCCATTTCTAAATATTCAATGCTGGAATTTGCTCATCAGCTGATGACTATAATAACTGACAGTGCCCCTAAAGTAATAGAATTCTAAAAAAGCCAAATCCTTTGCCTATTTCTGCAAATGCCTGAATAAGACATTCTGCACTTACCCCCACTCTGTTATGTATGTACCAGTGTGATTTACATACTAACCGCCTACAAACTGAGCTTCTCCACCCATGATATGCTCAGCTCGGCCGGGCATAGATCTAAATCCACTTTCAAGGAACGACCACAGTCAGGCCATTGGACTTCATACTGTCTGAAACATTGTCATGCAGAAACACCAACATCCCCCAAGGTTAAATGTAAGCAGAGCTGCATTGAGTTCTTTTGGATGAACACTTGGCTTGTCGAATCAGCAGCACACACTTGATTGCTTGATGATGTTGCCGGCCGGCACAGTGGTGGGTTATATGTTTTTGGTTTTGTGAAAAATATTTTTTCTGTCCTTATGGTACTCACATTATTTCTACAATCTGGGCTCTATTCCCTCAAGTAGAAGACGCCGCTTGCCTCCTGTCGTCATGGTAACGAAGTCTGTCCTCACCAGCAGAAAACTATAGGGTTTAGCGTTTCGAGTGGCTCACTTGCATGTGGCAGGGCCGCCCTTTCAAACAGGCTTCGTTTTAGAACTTTATTTTGACCAGAGCATGTCCAAGACAATTTTGAGGGGGAAAAAGGCGCATTACTTATCTTTAAAAGTTGGTAGCTGTTAAATAAATAATCATTTTCCTTACGCAAATATATGATGTTCAGAATCCAAAGTCAAGAATACGAAACAGTTTGGAGTTGAGGAGAAAACCATCCAGATATTTCCTCTGAGGAGAAAATGAAATGGGCCAAGAATAAATCTTAAAGGTCAGTGATCATTGGACTGTCTTTCAAGTTCAAACCTTTCATTTTCACAGCATAGCATAAAAGACAACTTGTCCGCTCGCCTGTCGAGCTCTTCTCCTCACTACACAATCTGCAGTTAAATGGAGAAACCTCTGCCATGTAGCCTATATGTATGTATGTGCTCTTCTACTCGTCACGCAAATATGCTGCTCTTGTAGACACAACATATTTAGACAGTATTACAAACATAAGCACACTATGTCGCTCTTTCGAGTACTTAACTAAAGTAAGGTGAGCCGCTGATGGCTTTTGGCAATACAGAATGCAATTCAGCTAAACGTTCCCGTCAATGGATATCAGTTTTGAGGTTTTCAAATCATCCACATGGGTGCTTATAATTGTTTGGGTTGGACATACTGTTGGAAGATATCATTTCAGACTTTTTATGACTGTTTGAATTTATTGCACTCATCCCGAGATGTCAATGTAATATAAAAAAGGGTTTAATCATCCATTCCACATATTGTGGGAGGCCATCACTACCACATGGAAAGCTCCCCTAACAGGAGTTAGAAAAGACCTCTCAGGACCTCTTGTTCTTTAAATAACAATGACAACGGATCTTTTCACGGAACCCAGAAAGCGACCACAACAATCATTACAGTAAATGTGTGACGTTGTCAATACACGCAACTGGTTGTTTGATGTATAGTTCACCTTCATGTGTGCATGTTATGTCTCCTGTATTGTTTGTGATACTTGAATTATTAAAGGCGAACCACTACACTTAAACTTGCTGCCTAAAAAACTAAAATAAGAACTGTGGGGAGAGGCCAAAAGTGAAATTAAAGTGTACCTCTGGCAGCCTATTTCGAGGTATTTATGGGGTATATGGATTTAAATTGTTGTAATTTGATTAATATCTGGTGTCCCCATCTTTGTGTCTAATCTTGTATTTGCCAAATTTGCTCAGTGCGTTGCAAACTTTGCGCTGGCTAAAAATTCCACATCCAATTTGAGGAAACACAGCACAGCAATTTATGTATTACTAAATAGTAACTGATAAGTTACTTTTTGAGTAACTTAGTTACTTTGACAATAAAGTAATCAGTAAAGTAACTCGATTACTTTGAGGCGTAATCAGTAATCAAATTACTTTTTCAAGTAATCTGTGACTAATGTAGTCTGTAATAAAAATAAACAGTAAACAATACTAAATTAATAAAGCCTTTAATTAGAAATTGAACATCTAAGCCTGAAAAAGTAGTTGAAAACATGCAATGCTTAAACTTTTTTTTTTTTTTTTTTTTTTAATGTTGGAAACAGTTCAGAAAGGTAAAGCTTGATGGTGTTAGTAACATTGTGCTTTGGTTGTTTTTCTTCAGCTCAAACTGGGGTTAACGAGGGTCAAGGTGGACACAATTATGAACAAGTCGGGTCCAAATTCTCATCTGTCGTGCCAGAAAACCTTCATATATCTGCTTGAAAGCCTGGGTGTAATTTTACCTTACATCACACCAAAAACTATGAGCTAAAAATCACATTCAAACAAATGGAGGATTATACCAAGTCGGACTGAAGGATAAATCTGGTGATCTTTAGCGAGTTGGGCACACTGCCACAATCTAAAAGATTTTGATGCTCATGTAAAGATCTGTAGAAAATGTTTGCCAAAACAAGACGAGCTGTTGATGCTGACTCAAAAGGACTGAATTAGTTTACGTTTAAAATAAAAAAGCGCTTCACAAAAACAAAATCCAGAAACTCAACTGTGTGGGCAGACGTGCTAACCATGACTCAACTGTGCTGACATGTTTTAATTCCTCTGTGTTGGCTTTTTTTTCTTTATCCTTGAATTGGTCTTTTGTCTTTTATATAAATATTTGAACTTCTAAATGTGGCTTTAAAAATACAAAACCCTGGATTTTAATAATATAATCAGCTGAACTCCAGTTGAACCTCAAAGTGTGTTAGACCACGGGAAGTGTGATTCCAATACGATCAAAGTCCAATTGAACATCAAAGGAGTGTTTAACGAAAGGGAGAGTAACACAACTGGAAACGAAACAGTGTCATTAAAGAGTCACTAACATCACAGAAGGCCTTGAACAGGGTAAGTGTAAAAATGAGGACTCCAATAATCGCCAAACACTTCTGATGATAGTCATGACAACAATACTTAAGACGGATGACAAATTTCAGGTGTACTCAATTTTTTCATGACTATAAATCAAAATAGTATCATTTTGTCAACAAAATTGTTGTAAGTACTCCTCTACAGAAGAGCTAATACTCCTTCCGCACTCTCTGACAATGAGACCGCCACTGCCACCTACTGTAGTGGATGTGCAAATACGCTTTTATTCTAGCAAGGCTTGATCGATGGCCAGTCTTATCTGCAAAAACCATCATGGCCTTACTGAAAATAATGTTAGGTACGCTGGCTTATATGCGACAAATACGTCAATGGTGGTGCTGCGAGAATTATGTACATTTTTCATAGTGAAGCTGCAAGTTTTTTTGGTTGGTATTGTGTACTGTGGCAAGACATGTCTGAACATGTACATAGTTATAAATAAGGAGTTCTGAGGACGCTGGCGCACAGGACCAGCCTACGGCAAGTGAGGAGGGACATACTACATTTGTGTTGGCAACTAAAGAGTCACTTGAAATAAGAAACCACAAAGCCACAATTGTTTTTTTTTGGGGGGGGGGCATCTAAAATGTGGTTGGAATATGCTTTCCTATATTAGATTTTAATTCTGCTGCAGACATCGTTCAAACTGGTGGCCTGTTCGAAGCTATATGTCAGCGCGTCCACCATATTGGATGTGGCAATCATATACACCATTAAATGGGCAAATAATTAGTAACATTGGGTTAGAAAAGGATAATACAATCAAAGGTAATGGTTCCTTATTCATCCAATGAGTTGTTTGATTAAGGAGAAAGTGAACGAGGCATCTTTACATTAGCTTCACTTTGCCTCATCCAATATGGCTACGACAACCAATTCAGGGTGTACCCCGCCGAAGGCAGCTGAGATAGGCTCCTGTAAGGAATAAATATAAATGGTTAAGAAAATGGATGGATGGATGGTAGTTGTAAATGGTTACATACAGTATATAGGACCCACCAGGCTGCAGGATCATAAAGATATAAGTGCATCCCAGTCAGACTGATGCAATTGGTTGAAATGAAGGCAAAGAAGAGCTGGTGGTCTGGAAGACCACAGTTTGTTCTCACACAGTACTTCTACAATGGCCATGTTGTGACTGTCCAATACCGCCTTTGTGTGTGCAGGTCACAAGGGGGATTACTTCTAATCTTGTTAAACCATACATTTTGAAGCACCGTGAGACAATGAGCGCGAAGCATCGGCAAGTTGTAGCTTTCAAACTGTTGTGTTAGTGCTCCCCTTCATTCTGTATACTGCAAGCGAAAACTTCTGTCTTTGACGCCTGTATGACCTTGTGAGATAGAATCACTCCCCTCCTCAACGAACCCGTGTCCATGTAAACTAATTAGTGACAGGAAGGTAGAAAATCAAGATGAAGCATGGTGAGTGACAGCCGAGGGTTGCTTGCTGTTACTTCATAGTGAGATGAGGTCAGAGTGACACAGATGAGCGCTGACATTAAGAAAATGGATTTTATGCAGCTCAGTTAAGAATTCTTGCTCACTGGTGTTAGTATTAATTGAAAAGCGCATGCAAAATGATGTTTATTAAATTAATCACAGATTGATGAGCACGGAGGTCATGTTTACATGCTCAGTCAGCTTGATGCCATTCCATCATGACGTGAGTGTGACTTTTAATTATACGATCAACATGAATATTTGCTGATTCCGCAGACAATGTTAATTTATTGATTATTTAGGAATCAAGGCCTCAGAAAATGGGTTCTTTAGCACAAATAAGATTGAGCCTCCTTTTGTTTTTGTTTTCTTGTTTTCTTTGTGTTTTTTTCCCCCCATCACAGAAACTTGGTACGTTGACAGGGGACCACCAGGCTTCCCGGTCTGTCGCCCTCTGTTGTTGTTGTTTTCATATATTTTTTTTTCTTCTTTTTTTTTCTGGACAGGTTGTGATTGAAGGAATTTGCCATTTTAGGGATCAATAAAGCAATCTGAATCTGAATGACAGTGACTTCCAGGAACCAAGTCTGCTGCTGTTTATGGAGCCATGGCTGGCAGCACTGACACCGGATTCGATCATTTGTGAGGCACTGCAGGAATCTCATTTCCCTCCGCAGTGTGCGCAGGTTCACGTACAGTGCAGTGGGGGGAAAAAAAAAAAAGTATTTGCCCATTTCTCCAATTCTTACTTATTTGCATAGTCCCCACTTTAAAGTTTAAGAACATCAAACACATGTAAATATCAGAGAGAGATAAGACAAGTAAACTTAAAAGCTGTTTTTAAATGTTTATTAAGGGGACAAAAACCTCAAAGCCACCTGTGAAAAAGTACTTGCCCCCCAGTTAAATCATGAATTAACTGGGACTAGTTAACCAAGCTTTGATAAATTGCCGAAGCCATCTCAGATGAGAGGTGAAAACATCTTCGAAGATAAACAAAGCAGTTCAGTTCGATTTAAAGCGAGAATGAAATGGCCTGGATGGTATATATTTATATATATATATATATATATATATATATATATATATATATATATATATATATATATATATATATATATATATATATATATATATATATATATATATATATATATATATGAAGAAAATGTAACGTGAGCTATAGGCGTAAATGTTTCCTCCATTGTGCAAGATGTCTAGATGGTGATGCTTTGTGGCTTCAGCGTGATCTCAACATGACTTTTTGCGGCTGTGCGATGTGCGAGGGAGTCTTTGTTGTTACATTGATGACATCCTGAGTAAGTAGTGCTGCCATGAATACGATCACGTGATACTATTGGGACTTACTGTGGGAGGTTGGGCTCATTTTTAATCAACACAATTTCCACTCTGCTGTACAGATAACCCACTTCTTTGCGAAGCTATTGTAGATCAAACGCACACTACAATCTAGCTTTCAACTCAAACTGAATAAACTCTTTTAAAATTCTTCTATTAATTTCAATGTACACATTTTTTATTATTTTATGGATGGATAGCATATTACACATAAAGGGAGGCAGTTACAGATACTATGAATAGAACATTAATGTTGTTTATAATTTGTATATGAATCAATTTAACAAGCCGACATTAATCTTTTTATGTTCTGCACTCTAAAAGCAGTTGGGTCAAAAATAACCTAACTATGGGACAAAAATGGGCCTTTTAGTGTAAAAAAAAACCTCATAAATATTGGTTAAATCCTTTATTTGGGTCAGAAAATTGGGTCATTTTGTACAAAACAACCCCCCAGAAAGTTAGATCAATTGAATCATAAAGTGGATTGATCCATTTTTTTTTTTAATTCATAAATGGGTTACTTTTGACTCAACTGTTTTTAGAGTGTATAGCTAATATTGATGTTGTACGGAAGCAAAGAGCTGCCAATGTGGAGTAAACATTTTTGGCTGGCGAGTATGTTCGAACATACTTGCTTGCAAATATGTTTGAACGTATTGAAATATATTCGAACATAGGCCCCGACTCGCAAATACGTTCGAACATAGTCGCAAATATGTTCGAACATACATGTAGGCTACATGCTACAAAGTTAGCATACCTTCCCATAATGCTACGGGGTGTGAAAACAAAACCCCATTTTTTAGGCATTTGGGCCACATTACCAATTCATTAGAAAATTAAGTAGACAAAAAGAAGTGTTCATTTGTAACTTTTACGATTTATTATGTCTTCCGTGCATGATTTAGGTTCATCATATTTCGCCCCATAATGCAATGGGGTATTACGCTTACGAATACCCCGGGGCATTATGGTAAGGTATGCTAACTTCGTAGCATGTAGCCTACATGTACATTCGAACATATTTGCGAATATGTTCGAACGTATTTGCAAGTTTGTTCGAACATATTCTCAAATATGTTTGAACATATTTCAGTATGTTCGAACATATTTGCGAGTATGTTCGAACACATTCGCCAGCCAAAAATGTTTACTCCACATTGGCAGCTCTACGCTTCCGTAATATTGTCAGTTGCACACAACTGCATTCCACAACAATAAGCATATTGAAAATGAATACTTCTCTGACAATGTCAATGTAAATCATATTTTTAAAACAAAATGTGGTTTCTGCCTCTTACTATTGTGACCAAGTTCAGGTGGCAGGTAAATGCCAACACAGCACCGCCACACAGACCCTTTGCCAAACAATAATGCCAGAAACTGCATTTTTGACTTTTTTTTTGTGTTCATTGCATTGTTTGTATTTGTTATTTAAGTAGTACATTTATTCTAACATTAACTCATATTGTAACTTGGCATAAAGTACCTTGTAAATCACAGGTCTCAAACTCCAGTCCTCAAGGGCCGCAGTCCTGCACGTTTTAGAGGTTTCCCTCCTCAAACACACCTGATTCATCAGCAAGCTCTGCAGGAACCTGATCATGATCCTCATTATATGATTCAGCTGTGTTTGAGGAGAGAAACCTCTAAACCATGCAGGAATGCGGCCCTGGAGGAATGGAGTTTGAGACCTGTGTTGTAAATGATCTAAATAATCAAATCAATCAAAGCTGGCTGACACAAAAAAAGTGAATTACTTTTGTTTTAAGGTCTACTTAATCACGATTACAAACAATCTTGCCGACGTCATTAAAAAGTTTTCCTTCCGGGTCTGGTTTTAGCTCCTTGTGTAATATTGTACACTGGAGAAATGAAGCAGAAAACAACTGAGTTTGCAGGAGACAAACCAAGCAATTTGTGAACTCGCTATTTCAATATGTGTAAGCAAATTAACTTCTTAAAAAACAAAAGCAAATCAACATCTTTGTGGTGGACTACATCCTCAGTCTGTTTATTTGAATACTTTGGTCTCTGGAGGGTCAAGCAATGGCTGGAGTCTGGTGTGTGGGCGGTTATTATGTAAATTAGCCCCACTTCAGAGTGCCTTGCTCACAGTAACATTTTCAGGAATAGGCGAATAATGAAATATTTGGTTGGTTGGTTGGTTGGTTGTTTGCTTTCACGCTTGATGTGTGGGGGCCCTCCAGAGACCCAACTACAACATAGTTGGATCTCTGGAGGGCCTGCCCACCTACAACAGTACAAATAGTTGTTATATACACGGCATTACACCTTTTACACCCAGGATGAGTTTAAAATTGTGGGGGAAAAAAGTATCGTCTCATTTAAAACAAAATAAATCGCTCCATCACATCAGCTGTCTAAAAAGGACAACTCTGTGACCATTTAAACTTTAAACTTTTTTTTTTTTTTTGCTGAGCTCCGACAGCACATTCTTTCAAGAGATTGGGCTTTTTTTAAGAGATTGTGATTCCTGTTAAAACAGCTGTCTACTGCATCTTCCAGCAATAACTATAATGACATTATAAACTATAAAAGTGGACAGAGTCATCCAGAGCCGTAAAAGTTGCAGCTGGAGAGTTAAACAATGGGCTGGAACTTTGTTATCAAGTTCAGAGTGGAGCTGCTGACAAGTTCCTGTGGGTTTATTGCTGTTTTTATGTTAACATTACTGATTGGCTCCCAACTTCACTGATTTTACACACTGCCGAAGCTGTGGGGATCCTAAAGTGCAGCGCACATGTAATCAATGCACATTCTTTCTCTGCTGATGTGCAATTTAACTGGTTGAGTACCAGTTAACTCTTTTGTGTGTGCCCACCGTTACACATGACACTGATGTGCTTGTCAAAGCATGACTACAAGGTTATTATCTATTGCTGTATTTAATAGCCTTTCAACAGCATGCCCATTAACGTGTGTCAAGTCATCTTTATTTACATAAGATACAGTTAGGCTTGCAGTTAATCAAGCAACGTTGCCGCACACAACTAAAGTGAAAAAAACAAAACAAAAACAAAAAAACAAAACATAGGTTTTGTTTTACAATTGAGCCCTGCAACAGAAAAACTCTTGGGGCTGCGTTGGGTTTTGAGACTCCACATAGATTGATCAGACATCCCGTTTGGAACGGGACAGTCCCGATTTGAGCCTTGGCATCACTGCGGTTTTCGCTACCCTCATTATTTTGTCTCGATATTACACAGGTAAGGCCCCGCCCCGTTTTTTTTGGGGTTTTTTTTGCCATGTATATGTCAATCACACAGTTGTCATGGCGATTTAGCGATTTATATGATAACAAACACACGTTGGACGTCTTTAGCAAGTTCGAAAATGAACATTTATTTTAAGTTTGTACATTTTGCAAATAAACGTAATTTACATGACTTGCTTCCTCCACAAACTGCAAATCACATGAGGCATGAGATTCGGATTAGTCAGTTACTGTACCTAGTTATAAATACTATTATAGGATTACACAAAATACATATTGTAAACTCATCTACTTGGTTGCACTTGTAAACCGGTTAACAGATTGAATTCCATTTTGACTGATGTTCACCTCTTTTTTTTTTTTTTTGGATACAGAGGATGGTGGCTGTAGGCAGCATGGTTGAGTAGTTCCTTGCTACTAGCTAGCTAGTTTCTTAGCTTAAAGAAGAAGTCACTATAATAATAGGTTCTATGCAGCTCAACTGGTCTGGTATTGTGGTTAATATTGCGTTAGTGGAATATGAGTTAAGCAGCAAAATCCAGCAGTTTTTACCCATCACATGGGACGGCCATTTTGCCACTTGCTGTTGACTGAAGGTGACATCAATGTTACTAAGGGCTCAGGCAACGACCAATCACAGCTCACCTGTTTTCTGAAGCTGAGCTGTGATTGGTTGTTTCCTGAGATCTATCACAGGTCAGCTTCAGAAAACAGGTGAGCTGTGGTTGATTGGTCATTGCCTGAGCCTTGAGTAAGATTAAAAATGGCCGCCCCTTAAGATGGAAACAAATGGTTGAAAACACCGACCACTCTAGAGTGCTTGTTTTAACCAAAGGACACATAAATACCAGCTAGATTGGTCAAATTTATTTATTTTATTTTTTATTTTTTTGGCAGATTTGACCAATCCATTTTTAGGGTGCACTTCCCCAAAACGGTTCATTTAAATATCTCTTGTGTATGGGCATGGGAGGGGGGAAAATTCATCAATGTTGGCCTGGTCTCACTAAAATTCTCTCTTGCCATTGTCACAAATGTTTCTCATCTCTCTGAGGGCTCTCGTCATCGCTTGTGGAGTAAGACTGGTGTGGACGTCATGTACTGGCATCCACCATTGTTGACAAGAGGCTCACGCCGCGAAGCTGGCACAAGGCTGCTGCCATACGCTCTGCTTCAGAATGGGCTTCCACATGGAGGCACAAATGTGACTGAGGCGGGGTGCTTGCTGTCCCTGTGATTTAACAGTGTGTGTAAATCATGAGCGAGTCTCAGCTCCACCAGCCAGTCTCATTTCAAATCTCTCTACAAATCATACTTTGCAGGCGCCGTGCAGGGCGAGGACCATAAAAATGCCCCAAAATAATCATCCACCGCAACTCTCTTTCTTATGCTTTCATTTATTAAGTAGACGAGTAGAAATCGGACATCCATCATTTAAGACAGTGAAAATATGGTCTGGACCAACCAGATAACATACGTGTGTTGGCAAGTCATTTGATCGCATATGCTTTTCTCTGTGTAGGCTAATGTTCCCTTGTGCTAAATGGTGTGGAACTTAAGTTGGTTTGTATGATTAAAAAACAAATTCTGGAATAATACCAGTGTTGTAGTACTCTCGTCTCAAGACCACTACGACTAGATTAGGCTATCTTGGAATTGGTTTTAACTCCTGGTCTAATCTAGACCAAAACTGCAGTGCCAGGTGCAATAAAAGATATTTGTTTGTGACTATAAGGACGAATTGAGGATTCAACTCTCACGACAACAGCTAAGAAAATACATTGATCTATGACACTGACATGAGATCCCACATGACATTGACATGACACAACGTGTCATAGAGTTGGTGTCAGTTGGCACATCTATGTCACAGATAAATTTCAGCTCAGATCTTCTTTTCTAGCTTTTGCATGCTTCCCCCCCCAATTCCAAAAACAAGCATTTAAACATGGGCCAATATTAGATCCCGATGATGATGATAACTATTAGCAATAATATTATGCTATCACAGTATTAAAATTACAGCTCTAAAATGACCTTTTTAAATTTATTATTATTATAATTATTATAATTATTATTATTATATTTGGGTAAATAAAAACAACATTTCCCCCAATGGACACACGCTATTTCATTTTTAAACAAAATATAGAATATTAAATAAATAAATAAATAAATAAATAAATAAATGTTAACCTTCTTCTGTTTTAATTAGGGAGGGGCTTGTACCGATACCAGCTTTATTTAAGCTATCGGTACCCACAGACTTTGTGGTATCGGTACTTGTGGGTGTCGGTATTGGTGACTTCCCAAGAGTTGAGTACTCGTATTGGAATTGGTCTGAAAAAGGGGGCATCAAGCATCCCGAGTTTTAATTCTTAGTGAGTCACAGTGGCCTATCACTGGTGAGATATTTTTAGAACAGGCCGGTGAGCTATTCATGTTGTCGTTCGGGCTAACTAGTACCTGCTGGCACTGTTTCTTTGTTTCTAGGACAATGCACAATCAGAGCAAAAAGGCATCAACGATTGTCCTATCTGTTCTTGCTCCCTCTCTCATTGTCCCGTTACACATGAGAAGAAAAAATGGTCCATGGTTAATTAAAGCCAATTACCTTAACTTTGCAAGCAGCCAATCATATTGTGCAATGCCCAGTCCGCTCAAAAAAGAAAAGAAGAGCTTATTACATTGACTCTTTAAAGTGGGTGGGTAAACCCTTCAAACTGCTACTAGGTTTAGATTCATGGAAGACTCAAATTTTCTGCCTCTCTCCAAATTGCAGTGATATAGATATAGTGACACAGTAAAAGTGATATAGAAAATTGAGTGATGGGGGTATAACGAGGTATAACAGTACAGTAGCGAGTGAAACCGTTGCTGTGCAAGAATTGCGTTCACAAAGTTGACAATCTGATAATTAGACACATTGCAACGTCATGCTTTGAAAGAACTTTAAAGTTGCACTTTTTGTACAATAGCTTTCAAGTGTGCTACAATGGAGTCATTAATGCACTCCAGATTTATGATCCTAATGATCACATATATCAAACAGCTTTCACTGTGTTGAAAAAGATTTTGGAAAGCAATAAATCAATTCACCAAAAATTGCTTCACTGCACTTATAACTGATAAAGTTACGTACCATATGGAAATGAATAACAATCGGGACGAGGTTCCAATTAACACCACAGTTTATCTTTGCGCGAAATAGGAAAGAGAATGTTTATAGCGCATAATATACTGTAGATAAACACATTCGCCATGGGCTCAATTAATTGTGACATGATTAAAACTCTGCTTTGCTGTGCCCACTAACAAAGTCTGACTAAAAAGCTCAAGTTCATCAGTATTCTTAAGGACCAGCTGCAGAATTTAATGAATTCAGGCAAGCATCTCCTCTATCAAGTGGTTTTAACGAAGGCTGTTCTCATTTTATGAATGGTTTGTTACAGCTCTATTTTAAGTTGACGTTAATACAGCGGAGATAGCCATGTGCACTCACGCTATATTGGACAGTCGGGTTACACTTGATCTTATGGGAGGTTTCATAACTGCTGTTAATGCACCTAATAAGGAGTGTGGACCTAGTAAAGACAATCATTCTGATCTGTCTGTTTCAGGGGGCATATTGTTAAAAATCCATTTTCTGTTGCGCTTGTCCTCATTTGGACTATATGTGAGACAGGCACGCTGACCACTTACCTCCATGCTGGCCATTGTTCAACATTATTAAAGAAAAAACAATGGGAACGCAAAGAGAAGTGTGCTATATGTGATGGAGCAAAGTGTCTGTCGTGAAAGAATTGGCAAGCTCCAGCAAGTGATTCCTTTTAAGCTTGGAGAACTAATTCAAAATCCACAGACGCTTGGAAAGCCTCCAACGTGATTTCTCATTCCGTGAGGCTTCTTTACAGTCATACAAGTCAGTAATGACAAGGACATTTCAATGTCATTTGGAAAAATGCTGAGTCTGAGCTCCTGTTTAATATTCCGTGAAACAATTTTGCATCAGTCAAGTTTGGCGCAAATAACTTGCAGAAGTTCATTAGAACATAACAAAGGAGCGTGACAATGGCCCATTAGGCAAGTTCTGCAAATTTGCTGAACTTTATAATATAATTGCTATTGGTTTATGACGTGTTTTCTCTCTCTGTTGTGTAGAATGTAGCAACATAATTGCATATGTGAAGTCAAGGCCCAAGGAAAGCTGTTTAATCAACAAAAACATTTGAAACAGTACTATAAAACTCTAGATCAATTTCATATAACTGAATGATTGTAATGTTCCCTTTCATCACTCTACCGGGCACAATTTGTACAGAATCTTCTGCAGTTTTTATTCAGTAAGAACTCAAAAGACTATTAAACAAATATGACAAAGGAGGTTTGAAGTAGCTGCGCTCGTAGGGTGCAACGCTTTTCTACTCATCATTGACGAAGCACAGCTTGATTTAAAACATTGTACCTCCCCCGGGAGCTCTGGAGAAAAACTCTCAATTATCATGCTGCAGATGCAAACTTTCTCCTCCAATTGCATTTTTGGCCCAAGCGCTCCCACCAGACTGATCCAATTAGAGGACGAATTGAGATTCACAGATTGTCTACCAGTAGGCACTTTTGCAAAAGCATAACAAAAGCTATTACCAGTAGTGAAAAGGAGGGTCCAACGGCAAAAAGAACTCAGAACATTCCTTAAGTTAATGATTGTGGCTATATGAAGGTGTTTATATTTTTGTCATCTCTAAAACAAATTGTATGTTATCGTTATGTTGAGTACCCGTACTGCTATCCGTCTGAAATATTGTGATATCGAACATCCAATTTCAAGACGCAGTCTTAAAGGGTAAACCTCAAACAACCATCATACAGCAATGTTATCCTAAGCAGGCATGAAACAAAAATTTTCTCATAATAACAGCGAGTTTTAAATTCACCAATTAATTATGTGTTCCTTTGGTACGATCAAAGTCATGCAGATGTTCTGCCGTTATAGGTCTCGAAAAGCCTCTAATATGGTCGACAACGCTCTACTTTAATTAAGCTTCTCTCTCTCTGTCTTTTTTTTTTTTTTTTTGCTTTGATTAAACTGCTAAAATAATACATAGCTTAATAACCAAAAGAACAGCTCTGCCTGTTTCTCATGGCTCTCAACATTGGCGCATTTGTCGTGTGAGCTTGCGAGATGCCAACACTGGGGTATTATGGTCATACCTCAATGATCCAATAAAAAGTGGGCTAAGGACGGAGCCCTGTTGGACCTGCTGAAGTTAACAAGTTTTGATAAATCACACACACATACACGTGTTTGTCTTTCCATCATTGTGGGGGTATTTCATTGACATCATGCATTTCCTAGTAGGGATGTAACGATAACCAAACATCACGATACAATATTATCACGATGTGAAGGTCACGATACGATAATTATCACAATATTTTTTGATATTTAAAAAAGATCACAATATTGTAAACAAAAAAAGAGCTCATACTTAAAAAAAGCACAATATTGTGCTTTTGTACATAACAGCAATGCATTTAACAACCTACAATCTCTAATAACGATACTGAGGCACTTACTTGCTAATGCAAGCACACATTGATCGCTTCACAAGCAAATTAGGTTCCCCTTCATCTGAAAATTAGCATGGATTTTAAACATAGAAGGCCAAAACATCCCTAATGAAAATTTAATTGCACTAATAAACTAGCCACTAGAGGGGGCTAGAACTGCACAAATGGAAATCAACCTGACTTTTTTTAACAGATGTTTTCCTTTTAAATATTGTAAACATGACGACGACGATATTGTGGCAGTTTTAATATCACGATATCACAATATTGCCCTTATCGTTACATCCCTATTTCCTAGTACCTTTTCCTAACCCCAACCATCACCCCCATTTCTTACCCTAACCTCAACCATAACCCAATTCAAACCTAAACTCTAAAACCAAGTCTTGACCCTTAAAAAGAGGTCTGATCCAAAATGTCCCCACAATTTCAAGTCCCCACAATGGTAGTTAAACCAGGAAAAACACTAGTGTATGGGCCCCACAATGTAGCAAAGACAAAGACACACACACATTATGATCTTCCATACAGGTAAGCCTCATCAGCCATTTAAGTTTTTCACAAGTCGATAAGTTGTGAAAAGTGAAAAAAAAATTGAATTCGTCCATTTTCAATGAGTCAACTGCAAAAGATAAAGTGGCGGTGGCCCAATTTGTCATGTTTAGCTTTTCCATCAGAAGGGTGAGGGACAATGTCCCAAAGCAAAAATACGACCCATCCGACCTATCCATCTTTCCAGCTATCAGCAGTCAAGACCCATTCAAGTCTGTAGGAGGTACGTGAGCTTGTTCTCAGCTTGCTGGATCATATCCAAGCACTTAAATTCTCACACATACCACCTGCAAACTTATCTCTGACAGAGACGAATGTCTCAGCTCCCTGCACACACTTTACATTTGACCTCCACCATCTTTAGTTTTCTGTCTTTGGTGAACCAGCTGTACATACTGGAACTGCAACACAGGTGAAGAAGAAGAAGAATGGTTGAGTTTCAGTTTGGAGATCATTGGACCTGATTCGATTCGATCTGCTTCAATTCAGTCGATAATCATTAATTATGGAATATCAATTCTTCTTAAAGATCAAGGACATGATTAAAAACGCCACAAAAAAAAAATCCAAATTAAATTTTGCAGAGGCAGTAACTGGTTAAATAATTCAAAAAATTGTAAAGAAAGATTCTGAATGGTCTTAAAGTGCAATAAGTCAAGTCTTTCATTAATGTAAGAAAAGACTTTTGAAGTCATATGACAATAAATTTCAAGACATCGAAAAAATAGCCTTTCAAATGATATTTAATTCTGAATTAATGGGAAAACAGATATTAAAATAATCTACTAATTCATCTATAATTCTATAATTCATGCTTGTATGAATTGATATCGGGCTGAAAAAGGAAAATCGATTTGATATCGATAATTCTCTATTTTTATGCATCAGTGTTTAGGTATGTATACTCAACAAAAATATACAGTAATCCATCCGTGTCGTTGTTGGGATGGGTTTGGGTTGATTTTGTTACTTTTGTCATAGCTCGGGTTTGATTTTGGTTTGGTTAGATATTGTCCTCATGTTTCTTTGATTTCTTGTCGTGAACTGTGTTATGTTGTCCTTGTGGGCTTCCACCGTCTCGTCAAACCAGAGTATGTCCACCTGTGTTTGCATACCCCTCCTAACGTGTCAACCAATCAGCATCCTCTGCCACTTGTGTCTTGCCCAGCTGTATCTCGTTGTGTCAATTAGTGTGTGTATTTAGTCTCTTGTCTCCCCTCTGTCTGTGTCGATTCATTGTCATTTTCCTTATGTCATACTGCCGGTTTTGTTCCGTAGCTTGTCTCGTTTACCCTTTTGGACTTTTTGTTTCTTAGTTTGTAGCTTGTTTTTGCCTCCTCATTTTTGTTTATTAAACTTCTTTTTTACCTCATTCTTCGCCTCCTCGCCCTGCTTCCCTAAATTTGGTTCCACCACCACACCTCAGTCTTGACAGTCGTACCAGCTAGCAAGTGCTAAAATTGTCTGGAGTTACCACAGATTTGTGCACAGCCCTATTACATATAATAAATAAGTTAATTGTGTTTGTTTTCCTTTCAAATGCATTCAACTTGATAGTGACAGAGTATACAGTATATGCCAGTCACTACAAATCCTCTTGAGGTAACACTATTATCTGCCACAAATTTCTTTTCACTGGCATGGAAGTGAGTTGTGTCAGCGGTGAAACATCCATGAGTCTATAGTTTATCGTGTTCTGCTGGCCATATCTTCACCTTGAAAAATAAATCCAAGCAGTTTGAGGAAAGGACATCTTGTACTGTCATGCTTGAGTAGCAAACGCAGTTGTTTTTAAATGTGCTCCATAAATACATTTGGTCTGGATTGCATTGGACTGCAAAAATGTAAAAAGGATAAACGGCACTCAGCCTTGATCTCTTCCTCCTACTTATCATCCAGCAGGTGAGATTTCGCGATAAAACTTGCTAAATGTTCCCACAGAACTGAATTGGCATTGCCGCCTACGACACTGAGCTGTCAGATTGAGTGTCGTAGTGGCCCAGACTCACACTGACAATTCTGTATTTGTTGATGTCCTCATAAATATTTATAGCGGCCGCAACACTGTGTTGACTCTGCAGTTATGTAAATGTTTCACATATTAGGGGTAACTAAACCTATGGATTATTTACAGTGATTACATACTGATAAGTTTTCAACATATTTAAAGGGATGACACATTTAAAAAGAATAAATAAATAACACATGCGTATATCAGTCCTCTAAGTTTCAAACCCTTAACGCTACTATGAAAATGATAGGTTAATGGGGTAGCAGGATATCGAACATATTTCACTAGATCTGAAGAATTTCCCGAGGGGGCTAACAAATCGTCCCTCCCTCGTGCACTAAGCATGGGCGGCGAACGTGGGCATGCATACAAAGCAGGATGGAAATTGAACTTGGCTTCCCGCACCCACTGAAAAGCAGCCTGCACGTCCCGCCATGCCTTGCGCTCGCCGAAGCCTCACATCTCGGTGACATGAAAGGCCTTGCCCGCCGAGGTTGAAGTCTCTCGGGGCTGCATGTGGCACAAGTTAAATACACGGGATGGCATTATTGATCCTGTCACATTTCCATGAACGGCTATGTGAGCAGGCTTCAGCTTTAACAAATCAGGGTCAGATTGACTGCAGTGAAATAAATAGACTTAGACTAATTACATACTGTAGATAAGGTAGACGCCGAAGGCAGGCTGAGCGATGACTGGCAACAGAAGGCGCATGAGGTCAAACGATAGATGATAATACGTAGAACACGGAGTGAACCCCAATTGGCTTTAGTTTATTATGATTAGAGTTAAAGTAAGTTTTGTTACATAAAACACCATGTTCCAATATTAATATAATCTCCATTTATATGATTGATTTCTTGCCAACACACGAAATGTCCATAACATTATAACATTTGAATAATTGAATGAGCTCCAGTACATGATGTGCCAAACGTTCTGTTTTTACAAAGATAACAATGGCATATTTGGCCCATGTTGAGATCTCAAACCTTGTTACAAATGCAGGCTAATGGGGTACATAACAAAATGCTTGTTATGCGATTCAGTTGTGCTTTGGAAGTTGGTGTACCCAAATACACACACAAAAAAGAATCCACACATGAAAATAGGAGGCCAAAGGCTTTGTTGAAGATAAACTCTTGCAAGAGCTGACTACACTGACAATAATCCTTTTTGACAACAAATAGCAACAGCAAATGGCATTGATTCAACAAGATACTTAAATATTTTCCTACTCCTTTTGAACATAAATAAATGATAAATACAGTTGAATGGTGAAGATGAGATGAAAATCCAGGTGAAGGAGATACAGTAATTGGCTGACACAGAAGTGGAGGTGAAAGTTCATGAGACCAGGTCAAATGCAAGCTTGAAAGCAGAGGTGGGCGTGTCAATGCATTTGGAGCGGCCGTCATTCATCAGTATTTCAATAGGAACCACATTGTACCGCAAATGGGCGTCCGTCAATGTTTCCATCATTCGTCAATGCTCCAGTCAAGACTAACAGACACTTTACCCAAGGCATTTTTTTTTTTTGTGATTTATTGTAATTAAACTTGAAATGCTAAATTTGTCCCAACACTGACACAGTTTCCACTAGGGGTGTGAATTGCCTAGTACCTGACGATTCGATTCGTATCACGATTCACAGGTCACGATTCGATTCGATACCGATTAATCCCGATACGAATGGTCACGATTCGATACCGATTAATCCCGATACGAATTTATAAGTCGATTGTTGCGATTTTTTTTCATTCATATTTAGAAAATACTAATCAGTAAGCTTGTAGAGTGTAAGATTTATATGAAAATGTATTATTTATTTATCTGAAATTTCAGTCTTATAGAGGTTGTAATCTGTTTCATGTTTGAACAGCATTAAAATAAAATATTAAGGCTTAATGTGCCGTTCATATAACATTCTTCCATGCTCAAGGTGTGAATCCTAAAAAAAAAAAAAAAAAAAAAAAAAAAAAAATCGATTCTGCCGATTATTGAATCGATTCGAGAATCGCGCGATGTAGTATCGCGATATGTCGCCGAATCGATTTTTTTTTTAACACCCCTAGTTTCCACCAAAATCCAATGACTTTGATGAATTTGATGTCTATGTGTGACGAATATAGATGGGTGAAAAAAAAACAAAAAACAAATGTGTTCAACCTTTTCAAGTGAGTAGATTATCTTTATCAAGCCATACTACATTTCCTTTGCATCTGCACTTTTGTCTTTGTATGCCAGCAGACATTGACTGACACTGAATGAATTTTCAAAAAGGATTTCTTTTTTTTTTTTTAACTACTTCTCCAGTCAGCAAATTGCTCTAAAATGGCTCGACAGAAGAGAAGGTTGATTGACAGCACGAGAGGGTGAGAAATTTTAATGGCTTCATTTTTGAGGAATATCGAGAAGTCGGCGCTGTGGGAAATGGAGCAAACATGAGATTGAGGAAGGCACTTGAGACGGCGATACAGCACTGAGAACAGCGAGAGATTGAAGGAGATCACATGCTGACAACTCAACTTTGGGCTGACTGTGGGCCGCTGCAGGGATTTATCGACGATGTTCCTCTTTTCTACAGCTCATTTTGACGCTTTTCTAAACATATTGCAATCAAGATGCCTTAGATAGACGCGTATTCTATTTCGATACCTACACGACCCCTCCAAAAGTAATAGAATATTGAGTGCCATTCCTTTGTTTTTGTTGTAGACTGAAAAAATCTTCTGTATTTACATTTGGATAAGATACAAAACATACTGACACAACATATTAAAACATCAATTTAATCACAGACTTGGAAAATACAACAATTTGGAATTCCATGAAGAAGAAATAAACCACTAATCTACCAAGAGGACCAGCAGTGAAGGTCATGAAAAAAATTGCAGGCTACAACACAAGATGTTAATTACTGATTAGCGAGAATAACACGAGGGAACAATTTGTATTTTAAAAGAAATGTTGAGCCATATATGCTGATTAATATTGGCACACTGATTCCAAAATTGCATTCAGTTTTGTTCTAGCACGTCAACTTTTTTCTCCACAGTTTACCTTTCAGATAAGCAAAATTCTACTGTTTAGCTGTAGTAAGAAGAGCTGATTGGACTTATCTACAGCTACGTGACCACTTGTTTGTGTAGCCACAATTGAGTGGTGAGCGGTGTGTGCAGCTACCAATAGGTCAGTACTATCAATATCTGCAAACATAAAGCTAGTATAGCATGAATTGAGAGAATTAGTACTGACTTTTAACCTTGTTGTTATCATGGGTCTACTGTTCTAAGTTCTTTTGTTACCGTTTTTTTGTTTTTGTTTGTTTTTTGTTTTTTTAAGTTTTCAAAGCTTGTAACTATTCTTAGTGTTTTGTTTACACACGCATTTATTTTGTAAGAAAATGGGGATCCTACAGCCCATTATAGCAATGAAAAGTTCATATTTTTTCTAATTTGATACTTTCATTATTTTTCACATACATTTACATCACAGTTCACCTGTTTTCTAGGTTTGGTCATGTGACATTCACAAGCTGAGCTGTGATTGGTTACCTGAGCCCTTGTGATGTCATTTTCAGTCGACAGCAAGTTGCAAAATGTGTTTTTAAAGGAACTAATTGTACATGAAAAATAATGAAAATATAAAATTTATTATAGGCAAAATATTAATGCTTAACTGCCAAAAATGGCTAAATAAGTAAAGTATCCCTTTAATGTGACAGAGAAAAACTGGGATCAATTGTGGATTCCGCATCTCAAAAATTAGTTAAAAACAGCCTTTAGACCATACTCAACAAAAATTGTTACTCACTTACCGTACTCACAATAATTGAAGGGCCAGGGTGGAATTTGCCATAATTTACAGATATAAGGCACAGTTTTTTGGGGAAAATGTATTGGATTTGAAACTAAACAGCAAGTCGTATTCCTTTTGCTCTATTGCAAGTCTATGTTATAAAAAAAAAAAAATGTTACAAGTAGTGCAAATCATTTTTTAATTTCTGTTTCTGATCCATCTGTGAATATCCAAATAAAACCTGAAATGCACATCATTTGCCTCAAATTCCTCTTTTCACATCAAACCCACGTTCTGACTCGACAGCAAAAGTGAATGAACTCACCTCCACTGTACTAATGCATGCTGCTCTCAGCCAAATTGCAATAAAATGTTCTCTAAAGTCCATTTTAACACAATGCCGCTAGCACTCATTTGTTTAATGCTGTTGCTGTGGTCCATCTTCAGTGATAAAGTCACTGCAGGATGTCTAAAGCGAAGAGATAGCAAACAGTTGGCAGAGGTCCTCCTTTGGAATAATGTGGGCGTGTGCAGAAACTGCTGATGACTGCAGACAGTAATGTGATTAAACACTAACTTATTATGGGAATATGTTAAATGTAGTGAGGACGAAGACGTGCGTTTCAGTCATAATCAGATGAAGGAGGGGCATGGGGTTAAGAGTTAAGTGAGAGTGAACTAGATTATTGATCAACATGGCGTAAAGCAGCAAAGCTGAAAATGTTATGAGAGCGGAAAACATGGCAAATTAAATTTCAGTGTGATTAACATCCTGCAGGGTCAGTTACACTCAAACGCATTTATTTTTATCCTTGTCACTGACAAAGAGTTTTCAGCGTATAACCCAATAATGAGCTTGGCGCCAGCACGCACTGAGGCAAAACAAATTCATTAAGCAGGTGAAAATAGCACAACTTAATGTTAATCAACGCTGTAACAAAGGACCTCTCCATCATTTGCATGACCACAGGTGAACCAGCAGTAGGCAGCCGCTGTTTGTTGCTATGGTAACGCACGTCAGCCGGCAAGCTTTGTTTGACACAGCGCCGCATGTGCACACATGACAGACAGTGACAGTGATGTCTTTGTATGCAAATGAGATGCCTGCTTGTAAGTCATCCACTTGTGCCATTAGTCTGAGCTTCAACAGTCTACTGCAGTGGTGTCCAAACTACGGCCCGGGGGCCCGCGTCCACTTTTTAGTGGCCCGAGACATATGTTAAAAATGGCATTTGACTCAGTTCAAATAATAAAAACAAAAATGTTTGGAGATGGTCAAAGAAGGGAGGGTGTTGAAGAACACAGGTGCTATTAGTTTATTTCAGTTAACTAAAACTAACGGAAAAAATACAATAAAATAAAAAAACATTTCGTTAAAATAAAATAAAAACGAAAATGCTTTTTTAAAAAAGAAAACTAACTGAAACTGCATTTTATGTTTACAAAAATAAAATAAAACAAAATAAATATTGCACACAAATACTACACATTAAAAAAATTAATAAATTTAATACTGAAACTAACTAAACTAAAACTAAGCATTTATTAAATAACTAAAACTAATTAAAAAAAATAACAGAACCACCCTGAAAACTAAAACTAACTAAATAAAAAAAAAAAAAAAACTAAATAAAAACTAAAATGAAAAATTCCAAAACTATAATAATCCGACTGCCATATTGCAAATAAATTGGTTTATATACTGTAGCTTTATTCTAAATATGCAAAAGCACAAATAAATTATTTGTAAAATTTTTAGGACTAAACAGAATTTCTCTGCATAACATTATGTGGCCCTTGCGTCCTTCTGATTTTCTGTATGTGGCCCTCAAATGAAAAAGTTTGGACACCCCTGGTCTACTGGGTTGACAAAAAATGCACTGAGGGACACAGACAACAGAACAATATCATTGGTAATTTCATTACATTGTTGAGTAATTACTTTTACAAAGCACTAACTGAATTACTTTTCATAATAAGTAATTTGTAACTATAACAAATTACTTTTTTCGGTTAACATGCCCAACACTGATTAAGTGTCATTTGATCACACCTTGGACTGTCTGCCAGTCAATCACAGGATGTGTGGACACAGAACTACCGTAACTATGAGTGGGAACTGAACCCACGGTGCCTGCATTTAACTCAGGTAAATGAACGACTGTGCAATCAGTGACCCAGCCAGCGGCATATTCTGAAAAATAAATTACATAGCATCAAAATGTGACGAAGGACGGCCTCACTGAAGAGAAAACGAGAAAAAATTTATACAAATATGGAAAAGTGAGTCCTTTTAAAACACTCATAAATTACTTCTTGTAATCCATTTTTCCGATTTTTTTGTGTTTGGGTGAAATTTTACATAAAAAATGAATTTACACTTGGGGCCCAATGAAAAGTAAAGTGTACAGCTTATATAACAGTGAAAGTTTATTTTTCCCTCAAAATTACTCAGTATACAGCCATTAATAGCGAAACCTCTGGCAACAAAAGTGAGCACACCCCTAAAGGAAAATGCCCACAACGTAAATATTTTGTGTTACCATTCTTTTCTAGCACAGCCTTCAGTTAACGCTCTTTGTGCATGGAGTTCACCAGAGCTTCATAGACTGACACTAGAATCCTCTTCCAGTCCGCCATTGACAACATCACCGACCATGAGGTTTTTGTTGTTGTTGTTGTTGTTGTTGTTGTTGTTTTTTTTGTTTGTTTTTTGTAGCAAGGCAGTGGTCATCTTGGAGGTGTCTTTGAGGTCAATTTAGCACACCTGCTCCCTATTGACACCTGAGACCTTTTAACACTAGTGAGTCACATGACACTAGGGAGTGAAAATGACTAACTGTGCCCAGTTTCGACATTTTCACTCAGGGGTGTACTCACTTTTGTTGCCAGGAGTTTAGATATGAATGGCACTATTTTGAGTTGTTTTGAGGGAACAATACATTTACACTGTTGAATAAGCTGTTGTGTCTCTTTTTCAGTGTTGTCCGATGAAAAGATTGAATATCTGCAGAAATGTGAGGGGTGTTCTCACTTTCTAAAGTGGCAAATTTGTGAGACCAAAAAAAAAAAAAACTTGCAAATTTGCGAGTTTAGAAAGTGTCAAATTTGCGACTTTCTAAACTGGCAAATTTTCGAGTTTACAAAATGGCAGATTTGCGAGAGAAAAACTCAGAAACAAGAAGTAGGCTACATGTAGCATAGCTATAGTCTAATCATTTGAGGATTTGTTGGTGGTGAATGAGGCTGTTTATAAAATAAAAAGGCAGGATGGAGATGGATTCATTCGTAATTTAAACTTTACTCGTCATAAACGGCAGCTAGACTGACAAGTTACTTCCTGATTCCCTAACCAATCAGAAGCTAGCATACTTTAGGTAAATGCAAGTAAATGACGGAGAGCAGCAGATTCGACATATCAACTTAGATACTTGTACAAAAAAAACAAGTATGAACGTGTAAATAATAATTCTAGAAACATAAATGTATAAGTAAATATACATTGAAACAAATTAACTTAAATGTTTGATCCTCAGTATGTGGACCTTCGCAAAGCAAGATGTCTGTCGCTGGCTGAACCCAATGCTTCAAAGAGCGAATGCTTAACATCATACGGTTAATCTCTGATATCTCCTCATTTGAAAACCCGAAAAGTATTGGCGCAAACATTCAAGTAGTACGCTACGTGTTCTTTTTCTGCCATTTAGAAAGTCGCAAATTTGCCACTTTCTAAACTCCCAAATTCACGAGTTTTTTTCCTCCCAAATTTGCCACTTCAGAAAGTCGCAAATTTGCAAGTGTTTTATTTATTTATTTTTTTAAATATAAATATTTAGGCCCACAGGCTTCTAAACTGGATCTTTTTGGGAATGTTCTTTGGTGTGAACGTGAGCATGGATGCTTAAATTATTTGTGTTGTTATTTTTTCCTTCTTCTTGAATTCTGCCTTGCAATGACAGTGACAAATAAAGTATTATTCATCCATCCATTCATTTTCTAAACCACCTGTCCCCATTCGAGTCATGGCTAAACTGGAGTTTCCCACCTGACTGTGGATGAGAGTCTGCGTGTACGCTGTACTGGAGATGAGATTCAAATCCAGAATTTCAGAACTGTCAGGCAGACATATAAGTTCTTGCTGTCAAAAAAATAATTTCAGACGTATAGTTTTATAATAGATCACAGACGACTGAAAGTACAGGGAAACCTGGGACACCAGTTGACCCAGATTTATTTGGCTCGTGAATAAATTCCCCACTGGAAATAAAAGCGGGGATAAGAAATGGAAATGATCTGTTCTAGGGTCTCCATTGTTAAACCTCTCTAATTATAAATAAAATATGTTCATGCAACCAACATTTTAACATTCTTAAAAGGGATACTTGACTCATTTAGCCATTTTCAGCAGAAAGAAGATACTTTGTCTATAATTAATGTGTGAGCTTCATTTTTTATTTTTATTTTTTTTATTGCAACTCAACAACAATAACCATTCTTTAAAAAATACAGACCAATAATTGAAACAATAGTTCACTATACATGACTATACTGTCAAGAAGATGACATCACGCCTGCTCAGGAAACAGATAATGACCAATCATGGCTCAGTTTGCTAATGTCACATGACCGTCATCTACTTGTTAAACTACTGTTAGTATGAAAAGGTACAACCAATAATCTTTTCTTAAAGTAATGAGTCTTCCTTTTTTTTTAAATTGTTGTAGCCCTGGGTAGTGTTTCTTTAATTAAGGCCATTTAGAAAAATAAATAAGAAAAAGTTACTTACACAGAGTTAAACCTACGATGCAAGCCGAACTGAGCACTCTCGAGAGTTGCTGACATTTCACGTCTTCATGGTGGTTTGAACTCAAAAGTTTTGTGTTTTATGACAAAAACTGACAGGAAGAGAGTGCTTGTTGCTTTATGTGGCATACTTGACTTTATGCAGCCCTGCCATATTTTTCGTCATGAAAAAATAGCACTGCCCAACAATCATCCTCGTTATACGTCGAAGCAGTTTGATCCCACGAAAGCACACAATTCAGATGCAGATCTGCTATGAAAACTATCATGGAATTGAACATGTCATTGAACACAAGGTCAGGAACGGCACTCGAAAAACAAACTGAGGCTGAGGTTGTTATTGCTAAGTCATGATGACAGTGGAACACTACAAGCAGTACGTTGAAAAAGTTGTGCTGGTTATGTAATCCTCTCTGCTAATTGCCCATAACTTGTCAGGCAAGATCCTGACCCAGCCAAATTGTAAATGAGTATCTCTTTATTTTTGCCATTCTTCGCACATGACAGCCACTTTGAATGCGCTTTGTGATTGAAAGTTCGCACACAAAGATTAATGGACTTCAAAGGAGTGGAAGGAGACAAGCACATGATTAGTTGATGTTTTGTGCACTGCGCTGTATGATTAACTTCTGAAAGCTTTGTCAAAGTAAAATTAGATGACAACCGAATACTGTTGGTTCCGCTGCGAAAGCTAACACAGCGAAGGTGTTCTTATGAAATGGACAAATCCGGCACGCGTATTCCCTCTTCCACTCATTAATCCGAGCGGTGACAGCGCATGTCATGTCAAAATAGGATGGAATCCGCCCCTGTCACAAACATCCTAAATCCAAACGACACGTGCAATCTTGTAAACACACAAGGGCACAGCCTGCAACACTGTACGCCGTGACTTATAGGTGCATGATAGGCCATCCTTTAAAAAGAGGAATTTCAAGCAGACAGGCCGGGCATGTGTGATGGATGACTTGTGTCAGCTTTTATATCAGCCATTTAAGTTGTCAACCTCCACAGAAAACACTCTCTGAGGCAGAAAAACCTCACGCGGGAGCTCCTCTCGTTCTGCAATAAAGCAGATTGAGACACGATAGAAATTTTGCACGACATTAAAACGATATATAATTAACCTCTACAGACATCCGTTTGTGCTACTTTATGAGGCATTCTTAAGTCAGAGTGGATTTCCTGCCCCATGCATCCCTCCCTGCCGCTCTAATGATATTTCCTCATATCAGCCATCTTATCAAATCCAAATTCCGATGATGGATAAGTCTTCCTGCGAGGATGCGCTGGATTGTCCTCTGCCGCTATCAATCTATGTGTTACCAGGTGATTGGGCCCTGCTGGGATGCGCATCACATTATGAAGGTCTATTGGGAGCCCCAGCTGAGTTGCAAAGCCTCCAATCACTCAAAGCCAATTTCTGACATTGGGCGGATTTATGTAAACATGGCTTCCCTGGAAAAGTGCAGTTTATCTGTGCTGTATACACGTATATGTGTAAAAGATCATATTTAAAAGGGAACGTCAACCCAAAACTTTTTTTCTTAACAATATGTTCTATGCAGCCCCACTAGTATGTAAATATGTTATTCTATTTAGTATTGCGTCAGTGGAATATGAGTTAAGCAGCCATTTTTATCCATCTCGGGGAGCGGCCATTTTGCCACTTGCTATTGACTGAAGATGATATCAATGTTGCACAGGGCTCAGGTAACAGCCAATCAAAGCGTAGCTTCAGAAAACAGGTGAGCTGTTGGTCGCTGCCTGAGCCTGAGCAACAACCAATCAAAGCGTAGCTTCAGAAAACAGGTGAGCTGTTGGTCGCTGCCTGAGCCTGAGCAACTCATGGCTAGATTTTGTTGCTTAACTCATATTCCAGAAATGTAATTATTGTCAAGAATTTTTTTTTTTTTTTTTTTTTTTTTTGCGGGGGGGATTGGTTTGACTTCCCCATTAATGAATCTCTTTATTTACTAATGTGACTGTCGTTACCTGAGCCCTTAGCTCTGTGATGTCATTTTCAGTCGACAGCAAGTGGCAAAATGGCTGCCCATATATATCCCATTCCTGACATCAAAGTTGCTCAGGTAACAACCAATCACAGTGCAACGTCAGAAAATAGGTGGGCTGTGATTGGTCGTTGCATTGAGCCCTGAGCAACATTTATGTCATCTTCTGTCGACAGCAAGTGACAAAATGGTCGCCCACTGAGATGGATAAAAACGGCTGGGTTTTGCTTCATAACTCATATTCTACAAACAATCAGAATGTAATGTTTAGACTAGTGAGGACACATATAACATTATTGCAAAGAAATGTGTAAGGTTGACTTCCACTTCCAAATGTTCCATTTACCATATGACCACACATCTCTACAGTAAAAAAAATAAAAAATAAAAAATCCAAGTTATCAAACAGGAGTCATAATCAAAATAAATACAGCAATTCAGATTCAATATGTGAAAAATTGAAAAGCTGTGCCAGCAAGCAATATTCTCTAACATGATGATTGTCACTGCATGCTTGCTCGGCATTCTACCAGATGAAGAGGGTGGGGGGGGGGGGAATCCCAACTGCTCGAAAGTGTATCCATTTATCCATTTTCTATTCTGCTTATTCGAGCAGGATGGCAGAGGTGAGCTGGAACCTTTCCGAGCTGGCATCGGTAGCAAGCGTAACTATGACAAAGTAATTCAATAAAGGCAAGAAAGACCGACAGTATATGTAAGTTCCGTGCTCAAGGTGCTGCTACTGGATATATTTTCATGAAAGCCACATCAATAAATTATTTGAGTCCCAGCACAGAAAGATGTAGGCTGGACTACATACATTTCTAAACACAATTTAAATCTGTTGAAGTCGCTTCTTGAAGCATCCTTGAAGTCTATTCTTCCATTACCCCCCCCCCCCCCCTTTTTTTTTTTAGTAGTAGTACCTTTTCCTCTATATTAGACGCTACATGTTCAATTTAGTCTATTGTAGAAGTGATAAAGAACCTTGACTAATCAATACTCTTTTCTTATTGTCGTGTTAGTATGCAGTTAAAGGTCCATTAAGCAATTACACTTATAGGATGGCTTCAAATTAAGGAGAAGCTAAACAGCTCAAGATGCAATTAAGGTTGATTTTTGAACCACTGCAAAAGAAATTACAGTCAGCTATCCTGCCCCACACATAAAGCGATTCAGCATTACATATTTACTATGTATCGGGTTTTTAGTCTCCACAAGTTTGAAGCAAATTTGAAAGAAAATAACCAATCAATAGATAGATAGCTAGCTAGACTTAACTCATAATATGAGTTAAGCAGCAAAATCCAGCCATTTTTATCCATCTCAGGGAGCGGCCAACTCATAATTGTGTAGCTAGCAGCTAGCTATAGCTAGCTAGCTAGAGCTAGCTAGAGCGAGCTAGAGCTAGCTAGCTAGAGCGATCGATAGATAGATAGATAGATAGATAGATAGATAGATTTCATGTAAATCTATAGTATCTGACCTTCAAGTCTGATTTGACTTCACATTTATAAATAGATGTGCGAATCACTGAACAGTACGTTAAAGTGGGTTGATCTGTAACATAATGTGGCCTTAACAGTGAGTGGCAATCCCAAATGTGAAACAAGTGAAACTTAAAGGTCATTCCTAAAATTGTTTGAGTACTGCCACGAAACTAAAACAATCCAGAATACAGACCCCCCAAAAAAAGGAAAATGGGTTATTTATTATCCATGCTCCCAGTAGGATCTGCAGCCAACACGCTACGAGATCATGAATATCTCTAGGCAGATAAACTACAACATTTCCTGCATAACAAAATCACCCTGTCCTTTAGATTAAATTAAGGTCCTTAAGTCGTGTGCGTGAGCAATCGATTCCCTTTGGCTTTTGCTCGTCTGGAAAATGAAGCCATTGTAGTCAGTGGAGGGAATGATATTCTGAGCTTTGTAGACGAAGGTAAATAAACATCCAAAGAGGAAGGAAAGAGCGCTTTCTGAAATGAGACAGATAAGGCTTAAAAGGGGAACTCAAAAATTGTCTGGCGACTGTTCGGAAATCACTTTGACACGTGCATGAGGATGCAATTCACACTCATCTTCAGTGGTTTGTAAAATGTTACTTTCATTTTACGTAATGTTTTACCAGCAGTTTTATATAAATCAACTTGCTGCATTGTATATCTCCTTTCATTAGTCATTAATTTGTGTATAATTGCATTATCTGTTCACATGGTGTGTGTGATTGTCACTTCCAATTCAAGATTCTATTATGAGACATGTTTTCATGATGGAAGCTGGAAGGAATTCGCGTCCCAATTTCAAAGTCAATCATTTGTCTTCTCAAGACAGCATGCCATACGAAGTGTCGTTTTGACACGATTAGCTTGAACTGTTGATAGAGGGTTGAGTTCTCTGCTAAAGGTTAAAAAATATTCAAATTTTAAATATATTTTCTTTTGATGAGTATGGTACAGCTGAAGATATTGCTGATTTTGAAGGTGTAGTTGGATTCAATGTGCATGTATAAACCATTTTTCATTCTTAAGCATCAAGGTTAGACACTTGACTCAAGAAGAAAACTAGCTAATTTGCTTTGTAGATGAAAAGCAACCACAAATTTTGATGCAAGCTAACTTCAGTTTTTTGTTGCATGACAAGCAAAATCACATCCAAATGAAGCTTTGTGCGTGCTTTCCACGACATTGAGGTTGTGGATGTTCCTCCCTCTTATTCACTCCCATCCATTTCACAGAAGCAATCCCGTTCGCTCCCGGCTGTTTTACTGGATTTTGACTGATTTTGCAAGGCCCACAGAATATTGTGTTCTATATTGTTATAAAAGCATGGAACCTATCAAAAGAAAGATTAAAGTCTCTTCTTTCATCAGGAAAAAAAGTATGTTTCTATCCGTTTCCGTTTCGCAGCAATTAGCATTAGAAGAGAGCTAAGTTTCATCAGTTTTCACAAATCCATTTAAAATTGTAAGTAATTTAGTAATTTTTTTTTCTAGATGGCTCTGGTTGATCTCCTCTGTTCTGCTGCCACCTGCTGGCCGTTTGTGTATTAACTACCATTTCTGCAACCGTTCTTTGCAGTTGAGAGTCTGCATCAAAGCCTTCTGTATGCTCTAGCATTAAAAAAAAAAAACACCCAAAAAAAAACATAAATACGTCTTTGGGACACTTAGAACATAAAAAAAAAATCGGATTTATACGTTATTGGGAGCAAATGAGTTAACATTGTTTTAACTGTCCCCCATCATTCATGATCTTTTACCGCAGTTTGAGCTCTCTGTATGCAACAGTGGTTAAAAATTCAATTTCGAGTTCTCTGAAGTTTTGTTGAAACTACTCATCAAATGGATTAAAAACATTCAGTATCTGAAATTACCAACACCATTTCTATTTACACTTTTTATTGAACCGCTCACCTCAAGCCATTAGACAGGATTGTAGCATCTCGGATATTCAAACTCCATAAAATTAGCTATTATGCTGATGAGTGACATTTTTTACTATATTCAACAGCTGCATCCATTTCCCTTCCATCATTCATCAATAACTTTGGGAAGGTTTTCAGGCTACTCCGTTAACTGGACTAAATGCGAGATTTCGCCTCTTAGGAAAATCGACTGGGATGCCGAGGATAGGGACTTACCCAATAAACGTACAACCCAATCCATCAAATAGCTCGCAATCCATATCTCAACAAACCCAAAGGACACATTCAAATTGAACTTCACACCACTGCTACGCTATATCAAACAAGACCTGAGTCGATGGAATAAACTTCTACTATACCTAATTACTGGTTTGTTTGTTTCTTTATTTGTTTTGTAATTGCCTTTGGTCCCATAGTGGTCTGTGTGTGTCCTGTAAAATGCGCCTATATGTTCAGTGTGGGGGGGGGGGGGGGGGGGGGGAGTACCCACATTTGACAAGTATCTCTTTCTTGTTAAGGTTAAAGAAATACCATATAAATGTCCTGAAGTATCGTGATATATTTAATTGTCACAAAAGGGGATTGGTCTAATTTCTACCAGAAATTCTAGTTTTAGGTTTAAAAGACTCCACCAAGCATGTATATACTGAACCTCACTCAACAAATTAGCGTGTTATTTTTGAGTTAATTTAAAGTTATTTAACGCAGCTAATTTTTTAAACACGTGATAATGACCGCCCCTTACTTGGAAAGCCTGTACTGGGGGAATTCCAGTCGCAACGCAGCAGCCACGTCCATGTCATGAGCAGTAATCAATTTAATAATAATGCATGTACTTGTGGAGACTGGGGTCAAGTTGTATTTTGGAATTTTAAAAATGTGCAGAAATATGCAAGTTACTTAATGTTAAAGATTAGATAGCTCTTAATATGAAAAGAAAATGCACGGAGCTGTCACCAATGTCTTACAAACGCAATTATGCCATCTAGTGGCAGAAAATGACCTCAACACAAATCAGTATATCTTTTCTTTTTTTTTTTTACAGTACAGTACATCTTTTTAATTTTAACTCAATTAGATGAATTATGAAATTACTGTATCAATAACTAAAAGATGGAGCCATATTTCTATTAGTTTTTTTTTTTCAATTTTATGTTAAGAGTATGAAAACTTAGAAACTAAAGAGAATAAAGGTGATTTTTTTTTTTTGCAATCTCCATAAATAATTGATTATGTACAAATGCAAAAGTAATTTTCTTTATACATTGTCCTCAGGGCTTGCACCTTTAAAAAATGTAATTGTCACACGTGTAAGAATAAGCTAGCCACTGTAAGTGTAATATAATGAATGTTTAAGGGATGGCTAAATCAGTTATGACATTGGATTAGAAGCCCAAAATGTAATTTCCTGACTTCATGGGCATGAATATTTCACAATTTACAGTTCCCAAATATCTTTCGAATTTTGTCAGAATATCCCAAGAATTACAGAACACTGTACACATCCTATGCCTTTTCTCGTTGAAATGAAGTGCATAACCATCCACAAGCATACATGCTATACCAGTCCCAATGGTGAGTCCAGTTTTCATTGGTGGAGATTGACTTTGCAACAATAGCGGATTCAATTTACGGGATCAGATTTTAGAATGAGGGGGAAAAAAGGTGGAGGCACTCCAAAGACCCAGCTATTTGTAAACATGCCATTAAAAAGTTAATTTTCCATTATATACTCCCTTTAGTGATTCCATTTTAATTACAACACATCTTAAACAGTCCAGAGATTCATTCAACATTTCAGCTTTATAGTCATCGGCATTAAAAAGACGTGATGAGGTGCTCACAGGTGGGCTGCGAGAGTCTCACCTCAAAGCTGTTCTGAACCATTCTTGAGCAAACTCATGGTTTGCTTTCCTTTTGCCTGGCGTGTTTCGTCCAAACTTTTAAATACTTTGAATATATTTCTTTCTGGCTGAAATTTATAAGTTTGAATTAATATTTCAAGGACATTTCAACATTTTCTTTTTTTTTGTGAATGGAAAACCTTTTGGGGATGAGATTCTGCTGCGAAACCGAATGAAAACATAGTTTTAAAATGAGCTACTAAAAATGTAATATATGTATGTTCCCCCACCACTGCAAGCTTATTACAATTCTGATGATGTTAGACATTAATCAAAGCATCCAAAGACAGACAAGTTGTATGAGAAGGATCACTTTTTCAATCAGGAAAGGGCTGCTTTTGATTGGGATGCCTACTCAAAGAGAATAACTGCTTCCAATGCTTCCAAATCAATAGCAGCGGTACTTTGGAGACAATATCAAAAGAGGCCAGGGTCCAACAGTGGGCGGGCGTCTGACCATGAATCATTAAATGAAGGTTGAGTTACATAAAAGGAGAAGATGTTTCATTAGCGCAGTCCTACACGGTTACATGGAGAACTTCTGCCTCCGGCTTCACATAACAATTGCCAACAAGGAGGGAAAATATGCCAAGAGGTCTGCAGCAACTATAAAAGCGATGTTTGTGCCTACATGTGACAATAAACTAGTAGGTGGTTCTCGTCTGGGATCAGATTAATGGTCGTTGATGTCCTAATCAACAAGTAGCCTTGTAACATTTAATTGTGCCCTACTTTATTTCCAGTCTTCACTTCAGACGTTACAAAGTAGATGGTTGCTTTCATCCTTGCTATGTCACCACATCAACACGTTCCTGAAAACAAATGTACTGTCAGAATTCTGACATGAAAAGCCTGCACAAAGCAGGAACATTTCTTTTGTGTGAACAAAGAGGCAGTGATTCTTTCACTGCGAAAAACATACTCAGACATAAATGTGTCATTGTGAGATGTAAATCCTGCATTTCATATGAACACTCCGACAGTTATTATTTGCCCAATAGCACATTGTTTGCTTGATGGGCTTTCAGTTCTCTGAAGCCAATTTGATGGTACATTTTATGGATGTATGATGTGGGCTGAATTTAATAAAAAGCTTTCTACACAATCTACTACACAATCCAATGGCTTCCAATACAAGAGCTGTATCAAATGTCTACCTTTCAGAAGATTATTTTATATATTAACGTTGCGATAATGATGATAAGACCTAATGCTAGAGTGTTTATCTAATGTGATAGAAGGTTTGTGCATATAATACACTGCAAGAAATGTATGCTCAGAGAAGACTACAATTAACATTTGTAACTTGACTTCATTTTTTTTTCTGCACAGCTTACCTTCCAGAGCAAATTTCCACTGATTAGCTGTAGTAAGACTGTAGTAAAAAGAGCACAAACAAAATGAAAACACTAGCAACGGGCATCAAATACACAACAACACTAAAACTGTATGCTGTGTGAAATAAATATCATAAAATGTATTTATTGACATTCTTGGACAGACAAAGACAGTTCGAACCTGGGTCTGTCATGACTAGGGTCATGCAAGGGTTATGTTTGGGTCATGACCGTGAGGTCAAGTGTCTGTTTTGAACTGATGTAATCAGCATCTAGTTTCAACTGGGCTTAAGCTATGTGATGTAAGAAGCTATGCGATGTCAGGAATCTTTAATCTCTTTATCTGGTCAACAGCCAATCAGATAATACCATGTCAGTCCTGTTACCCACATGTCTAGTCACAGCCAATCAGGTCGATTCGTTGTCTATATAAGCCTGTCTAAGAAGTGTGTGTTTTTGTCGGATTATTACCACTGTTCCTCTGTGCAACTCTTGTTTCTCATCTAGTTAAGTTTGTTCCACGCCTCTCGATGTGAATAAATAGCTCAAATCTTATGTGTGTCCCACTTTGCTGCACTAAATAAAATGGTTAATGTAAATGAACTCGGGCCTTCCCACAATAGGGAGTAACGCGCAATCAAAGTGATTTTATTGAGCATTTGTAAACTTATTGTCCCTTAACGTTGAAAGTAGGCAGAGAGGTGCTGTGTGAGGGCTTAACAAGAAATATTTCTTGACATGTAAACCTTTCTGGACCATATACTGTATCTCAGGTATATTAATACTCTTAAAATGATAAACAAACAGTTCTGTCCTCGAATGAACTCAGATTGTTTTGCAAGGAAATATTACGTTAAAATGCAGCATTAGTGTATCACATTAACTAGATTACATCAATGTGGAAAACGTTATTGGAAGTACTGCTGATAACCTTCTGAACGCATAAAAAAAGTGTCTATATTAAAGTTTCTAGCCATGAACTTGCACCCAAACAAATAAACTCTTTCCAAAGACAACATTAATTTCTGGGCGGAAGCAATAATGCAGTTGTTTAGAAGTTATTTGAGTATTATCAAATGTCTGTGAAGCAAATAAAATGGGAAATTTGCAAGTTAAACTCATTTTTGCAAGGACGGAGAAGATGCAAAATAAGGGTGATTTTCTTCTCTGCGTCGGCTCATGTAAAAAACAGTCACGTTTTCTTTCTGATCCTGCCATTATTGCAAGTACGGAATCTTTTGTGTTCTGAAAGATCAGTGCAAGGAGAAGAAGATGGGGGGGAAAAAAACATGGTGAGCTCATCCATTAGGATCAGGCAGATAAATAGGAGGAGGACGTCTCTTTCTCAGGAGTCGAAATGAAAATAATCCAAGTCTCTGCTATCATACCAGCCCAGTTATGTCTAAGAAGTCATCTTACTTTTAATTTAAATTTCCACTGCGTCCACTTTGACAGTGTTTGTGCAAAGGAAATAATAGGCTCTGAGTTCAGACGCCGGCCACGCCACTCCGCAGCAGGTGTGGATAATGAAATTAATGTTGAGTTTTACTTGGCACTTCCACTTTTAAGCATCTTGGTGTTTTGCATTCCCACTCACTGTCACTCTGTCATAGCTTGCTGAGACATTAAAAATAAAGGCCTGCTGTTCGTGTTATTAACCGTCACCTATATTGACAAGATACATGTTCTTCAGATCATGGTTATTAGAGTTAACAAAAACTAACAAAATAACTCAAACTGAAATAGGAAAAACATTTTCCTTAAAGGGACGGTGTGTATTATTTAGTGACATCTAGTGGAGAACTAATATAATGCAACAATTTGGAAGCAAACACACTACGGTGCCTCAGCGAGACCACACTTGCCATTTATTATTTTAAGTGAGAGAACAGTTCGCCGGGCTGCTCACTCATTCCTGAGCAACTAGTTATAGCGGCTGAAAAGAGCGGCTAGCAAGAACTAGCTTGATCATCTAACAAGATCGGTTAGTGGCACAAACTAGCAAAAGCTAGTGAGTAGGAAAGCAGCGGGAGACAAACAGTGAGAGCCTGAATCACAGGACTCAGCGACGACCACCTGCAGGCTCCAGCTGTGGAAGGTAACAGTGGTTGACCCATTGGTTCCGACATAAGCTGCAAGCACCACCAGACGCTAATTACCTTCACAAAGTTCAAAGCAGAAAGATTGAAATATGTCACCCTCTTGTAAGGCGTGGCATGACCTATGTAATACAATTAGCGATTACTAGACCCACGATTATATTTAAAAAAAAAAAAAATGTACGTTGATGTGATTGATTTTTTTTTTTTTTTTTGGGGGGGGGGGGGGGGGGTTATAATTGAAATTAAGTGTTTTTTTAAATGAATAAATTATTAGTTTACCAGTAGATGGTGCTAAATAATACACACTGTCCCTTTAAAGAAATAAAATAAAAATGCTTTAAAAATGCAATATTAATGAAAATTAGATCTCACGTTCATAAGACTATCTATAAAAACTATAATTATAGCGGAAAATTCCTTTGTTTTGGTCATCATCAAATATATTTGAGCTTTCGGTGTTCATTTTAAATGTATTCCTTTATACATCTGTAAAGAAGAAGGAAGGTCAAATAGTTGTTTGAAATTGTAGTTTACTTCATTAAACAATATTTCGTGACTTTTTTTTTTTTTAAATCTTACACACAGAAAATATTCAAGATTTTTTAAAAGCTAAATCTAATACCAACATTAACAAAAACAGAACATAATGAAGTATTTATTTGGGGGAAAAATAACTTTAAAAAATAATAATAATTAAAACTAACTTAAAAAACAAAAGTCAAAATGAAATAAAACTAACCATAATAATAAAAAAACATTATAACCCTGCATCGGACACCTACTCCAGGGCTTGCCCTAATTAGGGTGAGCTGGAGCCTATTGTACTGTCTTTTGGTGAGAAACAGGGTCACAATTATTGACATCTATGCGGAAGCCAGACTCAAAATGATTCTGCCACATATCAGCCAAAGTTTGCACTTGCTGCAGCTGTCAATGAACTTTTTAACGTATCGTGAAAAGAAAAAAGAAAAAAAAAAAGTTCATCCCTAGCTGCCCTGTCTGGGCATTGTAACCTCGTAATGGAGGCCTGCCTGAATGTAAATGCTCCCCGACAGTCCGGAATAAATTATCCTTGCCCGCGCCTTCTTTGGGATTCTGCCGGGGACACAGTGAACTTAAAGACTGCAGCAGGGAAGAACAGCTTGTGATATATCAGACAGGAAGCTGCCTGGCCAAGCCACAGCAGCGCCGCAATTTGGCGTTTGTTATTCAAAGCTTGGTGCACCAAAGAGCGTTGAGGGATGTTGTTCAACACCAGGCCTGAGGTGTTTTCAAGCGCAACTCCGGTCCGACTGAAACTGAAAGAGCTCTTCGGCAAGCAGAACGCGTCGTCAGTAAACACCTGGTGCGGTTAAGAAGCAGCGTGCGGCGGGTTCAAAAGTCGAGCGTTTTGTGTTTACTGCGCTGCCACCTGCACAAACTATCAGCAGGACTCATTCCAGAAGTCACTGAGCATACGCTCTGATAGACTGAGGCGGTGCAGCCGGTGATGTGGGACTCAATAACTCAGAGTGGCAGCATATTCTCGGGACGTGGGGTGAAGCCTTGGGCAAAGCAGTGACAGCCCAGCACACCCACCCACGTTCAGCTCCAACCAACACCAATTACTGTTAACTCATTAAGCTCCCTGAGAGGCCCGAATCAGCGAGTACGCTCGTTTTCCAAGTGGGAATGATATATTGGCGGCTTTCTCTAATTAGAAAGTCCAAAGTCTGGTAATTACATGTTTTTGTGCACAATAATTATGACTGGATGTGTGGGGTGATTTTCACAATTTGTTTGGAGCCCTGATATCAAAGAGTTGCCACTCACATAAACAGAAGTTCAGTCTCAAGAAGAACTCATTTGGAAATAACAGCTGGAAATGGAATTACCATTGAGTTTAATCACTGAGTAAAAGGCACGTCAAAATACATTTATAGTTAATTAAAGCAAAAAAAAAAAAAAAAAGTTTTTGCTCACAAGCTCATCACTGCTAGCTCCATCGGGACTGACTGCTTTGAGAGCGTTTGAGGTCAGCTAGAGCTAGGAATCAAATGTAAAGGCTGGAGTTTTCTGGATATGCTTGCCACAATCCCAAAACATGAATACAGGGTAGGTTAATTCGGAACTTGCCCAAAGTGGCTACATTTAATAGCAATCTGAAATCGAACGTCGAGATAACCGTCAAAAGAAAGTAGAACTACCGAGACGGTTCCAATAAAAAGCTTCACTGCATCACCTTTCAAGTGAAACTCATTGCTGCTTACGCAGAAGAAGCTTGCTAGCAACAGTTTCGACTGGCTACTAGTGCGCCTAAACACATTGCTGAGTTGCTCCTTCTCGTCTGTCAGTAATCATCACCTGCTGGGTGGTGAATAAGCTGCCTTTACGAGTGTCATACTCACAAAAAACAAAAGACAAGAATAGACTGAGAAGCCATGCTAAGTGCTAAGCTAACCAAGATGAACACGCCTAGAGTGTTTACCTCAGCAATTAAGTTTTTGGTGATTTTTTTTTACACTTAATGCCAAAATCTGTCTAGAACCGAGTTAAACCAGAGGGTATCCAACTTTGAACAGCAAAACTGCTAGAAAATTAGTACATGTGTGGACTCAAGAGTAAAAATCATAAACTAAACTAAACCGGAAGCAGAAATGAAGTGACTTCCATTTACAGTGTAGATCAGCCAGGTACATTAAATAGTATGAAATATTTATAATTGATCAGTAATGATGTTTGTTTTTACAATAGAGTTCATACATTTCCTCAAAATTACATTACATCAAAGCTTTTTATTTTATTCGTAATCAATCTAATTTTTACGGAGCCTATAAGGTGATATGGTAGTGGGAAAAAATAATTTGCGTTCCCTCGCAACAAACTGCGTACCCCCGCAAAGATTGCGTTCGCTTGCAAAGATTGCGATCCCTCGCAAAGACGTTTGCGTTCCCTTGCAACGAATGCAAGATAACGTCAAGTATTTTTTTGCGAGTGGATGTCTTATTTATTTTTACGCGAGTACTTTCGGGTCAGTTTGGATAAAAAAATATACTTGCAAAAAATACTTTTGTGTTATCTTGTGATCACGTTTTTGCAAGGGAATGCAAAGTTTTTTGCTAGTGGGCACAAATACTGTGAGGGAACGCAATCTTTGCAAGGGAATGCATTTTATTTTATTTTTTGCGAGAGCATGCAAAGAACGCAAGAGAATGCAAAGTTTTTTGCGAGGGAACACAAATTATTTTTTGCCCTCTACCATGTCACCTTTTTAGACCAATATCAACTGGCTCCAGCTCAACCATGACCCCAACGAGAACAAATATTATAGAAAATGAGTAGACAGATTTCAGGGCTGGCAGAATAGTTGTGATAATTCCAACTTTTGTTGAACACGAAAATAAATCTGCTGTGCCTGCCCATCAGTCGATATTCAAAACAGCAGGGCGCACTGAGCCGAGCCCTGTCACTCTCATAGCTGCTAAATTTGGAAAACTATTTGTTGTATTGTTGTTTTTCCTTTCTTTCACTGCCACACTTGCATTTATTTCAAACTGAACGCTCCGCTGCACGTCAAAAAGTGTCACTCACGGGTCAGCGTTCTCGTTGCTTTGCAGACACTCAATAAATTACTTCAGCAAAGAGAGCTCCAACATTTGTATTCGGTTTTAATATAAATGCGCTTGAAGCCATAATCTTTGATGATTTTATGGCGTTCCAGAAGAAAAGAGCTGATTTATATGCTATTTTTTTCACTTGTAGTTGTCACTTCACTGTAATATTGCTGGTTTCCAACTGCATACACCTTCAGTATATATCAGAGGTTCTTAATTTTGGATCATTTTACTTTTTAATAAAGAAAAGTTCAGTGAATGTGAATAATAAGGTAAAGATACATCGAAAATATACACTGAAAATAATAAATGAGTCTTTCAATATTCCATCCTTGCTGAATATACAGCATTCTTCAGCTCATCAAGGCTTAGACGGAACTGTCAAGACGTGTTTTCAAAAAGAAAATGAACCTTCAATGTATCTTGGGGTGAGGCACAGAACATGTCTACAGGCAAATGGAAGTCTGCAAAGCTCTTGTCAACACCTGCATGCCTCAAATGGTGCTGAAGTTTCGAGGCGCGCTGCTGCCATATCAGCCACAGACACGCATTGAAATTCCCCCCTGCGTGCAAAATATAACACAAAGCTTTAATGCGTACTTCAGGGCTTTTAATGACTGGCCAAGATTTCTTTTTCAAGGGAAAGTAAACCATCACAAACTTCATTCAGGCAACATTTCAATTTTTATTGCATTCACTCACAGGACTTTTTATTTGTTATTGTTTATCTTTTTTGGCACTGAAATGTACTTTAAAGTATTTATTTGGCTGGAATTACTGTTCAGTGCCAGTCTATGGTCCTTTGTGCTTGTGAGAGGCAGCTAAACTTACTCGTGGAAGCACACAGCAGCAATAATCATACCCAATTAGCAATTTAGTTACAAAAAGTAACTATTGCAATTTATTCTTTGAAGTGTATTAGCCCAGTGAGAATGTTGAGTGGAGAAACAGTGATTCAGAGGGTGACACCATTTCATCAGAGAGCGATACTTTATGAGCCCCAAGATGCAATATTTTATACATCCCGTCAACCTTTCCAGGGTTCGCGTCTAAGTCGGAATGAACCCTGCCTGCCTCTAGAGTCAGTACAGAGACGAATGGTCACGTACGGTGCCACAAAAATCAAAGCGCAGACACCGCGCGTGACCCACAGTCGCACCATTCTTACTGCTTCATTTTCACTTGCCGTGCTGGGTTACATTTCACACCACTGCGTGATCAAATGAGTTTCTTATCAGAGCTAGATTTGATCTAGAAGGCAAGAAGATACTTATTCCGCACTCACTGCATCTGAAACTGAGAGACGTTTCACAGCGATGACATTTCTTTGTGACGAGTTCAACTCGATGCTTGCTGGGTCTTATTGATATCACCGCAACACTATCTTGTGTGTGTGTGTGGTGCAGAATTCATGCTGTATAATCCCCAAACAAAGTCCCATCAACTGCTTTGTAACAGAGCTGCCAGCGCACGTCAACAGATAGTGGCCCAGTTTTTCAGCGTTGCCAGCGGATCATTAGTTGCTATCGTTTTGTGGAAACTCGGCTCAAGTTGGAGTGCGGGGAATACGCTTACTTTCTTCACTCTAACTGCAAGTCCTTCCAAATGATATGCAGGCAGCGAGAGATGTTTTAGCCTCTCAACTGCACAGTGTTGGATCACACTCAAAGCTACCGTCTTCATCATCCGCAGCCCAGACTCACTTGCTCTTGGCTAACCCATATAAATAAAACACTTCAGAGCAGGTTGACAGATTGAAAGTCAAATTGTGTCGTACTTCTTAATGATTGGTGTGAAACACGACAAATTGATTGAAATTAACTGGCTGGGACTAACTGTCCTGTATATTCATTATTGCCTCTTACGCCATTTGCCTAATTTGTTTGGATCAAAAAATGTCCTTAGAATATGTTCTGTCTCAACATGTGACTCGCAAACACATGTGCAAACCCAGAAAACAGGCAAGCAGTGACGGCGGTTATCTGAACTCATCAGCACTGTAACGTCATTTTCAATTGACAACAAGTAGCTATATTCCAGACAAAATGGCCCTGACAGGATAAGAACCCTGAGGGGATTTTCTGCTGAATTCACATTACACAAACAATATTAATCAAAATACAGGGAGTCGAGTTCCGTTCCTACGCTGGCGACGTAGACCGAATTTCCGCGGAAGTCGGGTTTCACCGCTAAGGTCGAAATTTATGGTCAAAATAGTTTGTACAGTAATTTTTAAAAAATTTGCGGCACTCGGAAGTCAGCGGAACCAATATTTCGTGTTTCCTCACAGACATTTATTGCTGGATGGACGCCCGTTGCTGGAGGTAACAACAACAACAGCACAACTTTCAATAACTTTAAAACGGCGTGATTATTGTGGGAAATGTTAACGAAAAAGACGCTGCTATGGACAGGCACGGGTGTCGTAAAGTGGAAACGTCCTAGATTGAGTACGTTGTCACGTAAGATACAATATTTAGACTAGTGGGGGTGCATAGAGCATATTGTAAAGAATATTTTTTACTTGACCTCCTTTATTGCAACGATACCTTGGTTTTATGCGTTTAAATTGTTCTGTGACCAAGTTTTAATACCCAAACCGCTGGTATATCAAATCAATAATTCATCAACAATTCTAGCCTAGCATGTGTGCCTTTGAGTTTTGACCTACTGTAGCTCCATCGAGTCTTCTCATTTTGTATTTTAGTGTCGGCCGTTTGTCCTGTTCAATAAACAGTTCAAACTGCATTGGTGACTGTTGCACTCGTGATTTTTCTTCCACTTAAAAGGTAGATTCAATGATGTTCTCGAAAAGTGGAAGCCAAACATCTGTTTGTCACGTTTGAAAAACTGTTTATACGGAAGACCATCCTACCAGCTCTCCTGCTCTTCTGGGGGAAACGCCTCTCAAATGTCGCTAACGTGCGAGCTCATCTTCAGCATCATCTTCATCATCTCCCTGCAGCTTGTCCAAAATGCTGCTGCTCGTCTCCTAACTGGTGCCCATAAGAGGGAACACTTAACCCCTATTCTGGCCTCTCTTCACTGGCTGCCCATGAAATTTAGAATCCACTTTAAGATTCTTCTATTTGTTTTCAAATCTCTCAATGGTCTTGCCCCACCTTATCTCGCCGAGCTCTTGCACCCCTACACACCTGCCCGGTGCCTCAGGTCAGCAGACCAGAATCAATTGGAGGTACCGAGGGCTAAGCGGAGGCTTAGAGGAGATCGAGCCTTTGCTGTTGCACTTCAAAATGTTTGCTTTGTTCTTGTTTAACTGATATTTAAAACGGATATTCATATTTATGTACAGCACTTTGTACACAGCAATGCCTGTTCTTACAGTGCTTTATAAATAAAGTTGAGTTGAGAGTCTCTGTAGCCGGCCTCGCTTCATACTGATGTCCTCTTGCAGCTCTCAGCTATTTTCAAAGTACGCGGTCAGCTCGGTGGAGCTACAACGATGAATGGCCGAATCCGAAGCTCACTACACGAAGCTAGCTACATGCTACAAACACTCGAAGGGCGCACGTGCGGCTAGGAACAAGCACGCACGACGTCCTTAGACATATTGATTGACAGGATCGAGAAACAATAGTTACGATGATCCACCCGGAAGACATAGCAACAAAAATATCCTTGAACCCACCTTTTAACTTAGTAACTCTCATTTTGTCTCGCAACACAAAACAACAAATTTGTGACAGCTCATAGCTCTAAAAACTCATAACTCGGAGCACCGACAAGTCAAGGTACCAATTCTGACTGTTCTGTTGGTTCTTGTGGATTGTCAGCCAACAGTTTTTAAACCAGGCTGGTGCCCCCAGCATAAAGAAGAGGCAGGCAGTTGTGCAACTAAGGGTCCAGACGGTTTGTTTGAAGAATAAATGGTCGCCAATAGTGTATCATTCCTTTGTTCCTTGTTACTGATAAGACTTCAATTGTTCAGCCCACCAAAGTATACCAAACAAGAGTCAATAGCAGCAGGAGAATAAGCTGCTTGGCGAAGGCAGGGAAGATCTGGCTCATTTTACAAAGCACTTGGGGCATTATTGCAATGGGAAATAAACATTCTTTGCAACAGAATACATTTTTTGGCAAGAAGCATTGTTGCTTGTTGGCCATTGACTTAGAAACTTTGTAATATAAACAATATGCTTTTCTCAGGGGCATCTTAACAATAGTCAGAATTTTTGGTATGTTAGACAAAATAGAAGTGTGGTATAAGTATTCAAGTAATAAGTGATTAGCCCATCTGTGTCTCACAGGTGGGAAGTCCAGGGTTTGAAACTTAGCTCAGACCCTGTTAGAGATTTACAAAAAAAAAGAAAAAGAAAAAAAGAAGTAGCAGCTGTTGGCTTTCAGAGGAGTTAGAAGTGCAAAAAGAAATCAAATAGAAGACGCGTGTCCAAAGTTTTGTCTTACACAGTCACACTCGCACTTATTTGAGTCTGCGTTTTGTTAACGCTAGCGCAACACTCTTCACCCAAGTAGTCAAAAAACACCCCAAGGCACAAGCCCAGCAGAATGTAGACAAAGCTTCACTTTCAGAAGTGTTGTTGTCTGCATTGTCAGATCAAATACTTGAAGAACCCACAAAGACAAAATTCAACACATCAGACAATAATCCTCCTTGATCCACAAGTGGGTGGTGACATGCATGGACCACGCCGGAATTAAATATGCATGTTCTTCATGGAAAACGAAGCAAGCAGATATTAATCCCAGCACGATTTACCATGCTCGGGGGATATCGCGTTGGCTGCCTGCAACGCCAAGGGCCATTGGGTTAACATTTGGCTCAAAAGGAAAGTAACTTACGAAGAAACAATTGTGGTGACAGAAGGATGTTACGAGCCAGGAAATTAACGAGCCACGACATGAATAAAATGCGTCATTGTTTCTCCGGAGTGCCAAACAGTCTCTATGCATCATTAAATCTGATGCAACCTTTAATTTAAGTTTAGCCAAATGTGTAAGTGCCCCTATTCAATTTTCTGTAAGTCTGCCTAATAAGGGAGTTTTTATTTTTTTTGTGTTTTAAGCGTATGGTATCTTGGTCTTCCTGTCCCTAATTCTTTGCAGTGTTGGTTAGTTGCCCCACATAAAGCAATGTCAGTAATGCTGAATGTTTTAATTTGGTTGTTAGGGATTATTTGTTGTTAGGATCTGTGATTGTCTGTTGACCAGTTCGAAGTGGACCAAGCCTTTGAATTGCACTTGTCAAGTTCCAAACTATCCATCCATCCATTTTCTTAACCGCTTGCTCCTCACAAAGGTCATGGGGGTGCTGGAGCCCTGAACTGGTTGCCAGCCAATTGCAGGGGCACCAAACTACTTGACAGAAAAACAACATTCAAGGCCCTGTTTGCAAGTCTTGCACAAACTGCAGTCTGCGGAGTTTCTTTCTTTTGGTATTTGGTATTTGCTAGACTAGTTCACATAGAAGATGTGAATGGCGTCTGTGTCATTGTGGGAGTGAAGGCAGCCGACTCCCGGCCAATCGAAGCGGCTCCCCTCATTAATCCATATAAAGTCAGTGCAGAGTGGGAGATCGAGATCGGCACGTGCAAATTGTTTTTACAGTAAAATGAACTATAGAAAGATTTTCCTCTCACAGATGATGATGTAGCAATTGGACACCATCTTGCACCCCCTCTTGTATGTCTATGAATTGATTTCTAAAATGATTGAGAGTTCCCCATGCTGATGTCTGTAAGCGCTTTGGGCACGACATAGTGTAGCTGAAGTGATATATAAAAAGCAGTCCATTTACCATTTCTGAATGAAATACTATGACATCTTCCTCACAGAGCTCAAAGTCTGTCTGCTTTGTTTAAATCCACCAAAATCATTGTTATCTATGCCACAAGTTAGACCTGATATTAGCTAATCTAAAATCTAGTCTCGCCCACAAATGGTGCGAGCTGAGGTTTATTTGAATAAATAATAATAATTGGGGAAAAAAAGAAAAAAAAACGCCTTCTTAATGTGACAAGCTCTCCTTATAGATCAGAAAGCAAGAATAGCTAAGACACAAAAAAAAAAAAGTTGTCTTGTAGTCACAGTGCATATATTCTAATTACTGTGACTTCTGTTGGCTGGGTCTAAGGACTGGGGGGAAGTTCCAATGATTTTTATTTAGGAGATGAATAAGGACAAAAAGTATCCTGTCTTATCTCACTAGGGTAAAAACATTTGTCTTTTAATGCAAAGCAAAACTAGAGCGCAGTGTACTTGGTCGAGTGGATGATTGGATAAGGCAAGGGACGCTCTCATGGTTTAAATGTCAACTGGTCAATAAAAGGCTGGCGTCCAGTCACTTCTCATTTGTACTGAGACAGAGGACGGTATTAAAAATTGAAACTAAAATTACCAGCCTGACATTTCCACTTTTACTCACCGTTGTTTCTCATGTCCGCTTTGCACTGTGCGTCCTCCAGTAATCGTGAATCAGCATCCCTTCGATTCCTAAAAAAAAAAAAACGTTTGACTTTCACGTCTTAACCTGAGATTCCCACAGGAGTCAGGAATGGTATTTGTTTTTAAATTAAAGCTGAATGTCACACTCAACGTGCTCCTTCTTCAAAAGGTTTACTTGCTGGCCTCAAATGTAATAACATCATTTAGGCGTATGAATTAAATTCTGAGGCCGAGATGTAGGAATTGTGGGAGAACAGCTGTTGGGCCTGTCGAGCACATGCATTGATTATCTTGGCAAAAGCTACGTGAAAAGACTAACTCAATTAATGTTAAAATCTGTTGGCTAAACAGGAAAATAAAGATGGCAATCAAAATCTCTTCCGCTTTTCGCTACTGTGTGGTGCCAACCTGGCTCGACCCAACTGGATTCACTCTTTGACATTTTAACATTAGCAAAAGCATTATTTCCTGAGGAAGCGCAGATCCTTAAAAATGTGCAGCAAGATGTTGGACATATTTTACCAGTCTGTCATAGCAAACATCAATTTTTCTTTTGCCTTCTGGGGGAGCAGCAATACAAAAAAAAAAAAATATTGGTAAACTCAATAAGAAGGCTGGAGACATCAGGGGCTGATGACATCATACATCAGAATCAGTGAGGGACTAGAGATCACTCAGCAAACTTCTCTACATCTTGAACAATCATTCACATCCTTTTCACGACAAAATAATTCTGATGCAACGGTTCAGATCATCTTTTATTCCATTCTGGATTTACGGAAATGGATGTGAGGAAAGTACTCCTGCATACTATGCAATAATGTTTCACATGTATATGCTTACACCATCTATATTCATATTAATCATACTTGGTGTTCAAACAAACTTCATTGTGCAATATTCATTGGCAGTTTTTTTTTTGTTTTTTTTTGCATGCAAAATATTTACTAGGTATTTTATAATTCATCGATATGCTCATTGTGGATCATTGTCACTATGATTATTTCCTTTTGCCCAAGTTGCAGGGCTATGGCTGTGGTATAATTTTACAATATTTATATTTGAATTATTACTTGTCACAAAAACACGCAAATATCACTTTAAATCTCTGCCTCCTTTTCTTCTTGCTTAGATTAGAAATAGTAAATAAGGAATAGTAAAAAAATGTTTTTCATTTTGCTTGGGTGGTCCCCTTCCAGTGCTGCCTTTTTATTTGTTTTAATTAGTAGTGTGAACAACAACAACAAAAACAATATTATTATCATTATTATTATTTTAATGTAATTTAAGTATATATTAATTCAATTTCGATTTTACATTACTTTTTTTTTTCTTAATATGACAACAATTGTGGTGGTTTTTGGGGGGGCTCATTTAAATTAATTTCAATGGGGATTTAATTTTTTTTTTGTCTTTTTTTTTAATGGTTGTTCATATTTTGGGTACACACGTCTACAAATGGCAAAATAAACACGAATGTTGCTGTGCAAGTGCAATTATGATCTTGATTGAAACAAGAAAAAATGTACTTGAGCGTGTAAATTAATAAGTATGACAGCACATCCTAATTATGTTGTTAATGTGAGTACCGGTACTTTGTACAAGAAAAAATGGCACTCGATGCATACGAAAACAAAAAATGATTAGATATTGAGAGTACAGTGCTTCTTTCCCCACTAATAGGCTATTATATAGTCAATAAAAAGAAAGTTTTACATACAATATAGTTTCAATAGTTTCACCTTTTGAAGTCATAAATATTTTTCATCTATTGTTCTTTTTCTTATAACAAGTGAGCAACCCTGACATTTCTTGGTACACAATTCCTTTAAGTGCCGGTAGACTATTTTGTGCATGAAGTATCTGAATTGTGATTTGTGATGAAAACAAATAGGAAGCGAATGGCTCAGCAGGAGGTCCTTCTCAGAAAATACTGAATCATGTATGCAAAACTGGGAAACCAAACTGTATGTGCTTTTTATGGCTGCTGCCACACACAAAACATCTCATCAGCTGTTAAAAATAGTCATTGTGTGCCATCCCTTCCCTAAAGGATACCGTGCAGATTAAATTGGCAACAATAAATACGTTAGAGTTTGAATAAGGACAACAACGCTGGCAATGAGGCACCCTGCTGTCTGGTGATTAAACCACTGAATACAAGTAAACAAATAAACAAACCACAGAGCCAGAATCCTGCCCACAAAAAAAAAATTAAGCTCAGAGCCAAGTAAAAGGCAGGCTGCAGATAAAACTACTCTCCTCAACAGACTCAAATCTCGAGACAATGGCTGTTCTCTTGTCCCATTGAGGAGAAGAATATTGTGCATGGATCGCTTCAACTTGCCATTCAGTAGAACAAGCTTCTCATAGCCGTGTAACTTCAAAAGGTTCTATTCAGTTAAAATCTGAGTGTCCAGTGTCTGCGATTTATTTTAATTCTCACCTTATTATGTATAAACTATATTTGTTGAGGTCTACTTCTCATCTAAACTAGTGGCAACAGTCTCAATGCTTAATTCCAGGCTGCTACATGTCCAAATATGGACATGCTGGCAACCTGGTCATCGTCATCTTTCTTTCCACAAAACCTTTCAGACTGAGTAAGTGCAGTGCGAATAGGGCTTTAAATCCACGCTAATCTTTATTTGGCTTTACCCACATTAACTCATTCACTCCCATCCATTGTTACTGAAGCAACCCCCTTCGCTCCCAAAGTATTTTGACTGATTTTGGAAGGCCCACAGAATATTGTGTTCTATTGCTATAAAAACATGGAACCTACCAAAAGAAAAAGATTCAAGTCTCTTCTGTCATCAGGGAAAAAATATATATTTGTAGGCCTACCCATTTCCATTTTTCACAATTAGCATTAGAATATAGCTAAATTGCATCATTATTCACAAACCTGTTAAAAATACTGGTGAAAAGATCTTTTTGCAACATGGCCCTGGTTGATCTCTTACACTCTGCTGCCACCTGCTGGCCGTTTTTGCAAAGCTACCATTGCTTTAAGCAACCTCTTCAGGTCAGAGGCTGCATCAAACCTTCTGTATGCTCTTGAATAAATAAATAAATAAATAAATAAATAAATAAATAAATAAATAAATAAATTTTGGGGACCATGGCAATAAATAAACTAGAATGTTTTATACGTTTTGGGGAGCATTTGAGTTAAGAACAAGCTGACCAGTCACAAGAAAGTGGTACAGAGAGTTTATTGGCTGGTGAAAAGAAGACAACAGCAAATGACCAAATAAGAGCAAAAATGTAAGAAATCAAATCCACATCCAATATTAAAACTAACAAATATTCGCCTTACTTGCAAGAAGCCGATTACCTCCACCTGTGTCATCAAGCAGGATTAAGCACAAACTACTGGGATGGTTTTTACTCAAGAAGCTGAAGGCTGAAGCAGAAAGAATCAATTTGATTGTGGGGGCAGATCTCAAATGCAGGCTGCATACTGAAACCATCATCGTTTTGACAGCATGTGATGCTTTGTCGGTTGCTCTGACTCCAATAATGATGCTACTAAAACAAAAAAAGTAAAAACATACACAACAACAAATTTCAGATCCCCAAGAAATTGCATCTGAATGCTGAAAGATGAAAGATGAAATATGATTTCAAGCATAGCAAATTCTAAATATCATGCAAATATGCCCTCAGGGTGCTGTGAGAAGTATGACACAAGAGTTAATTGCATGGGCATATAGAACACTGACTTTTCCACTGCTTGCATACTCATATTTTATCACTTGAGGACTGCCCACCTCTCAAGTGCCAAAATCACAAAACCAAGTAATTGTTTTTGTGAATTTTCTATGTGAAAAAAAATAAAAAATAAAAAATAGGGGTTTCATCCGATTACATTTTTTTAATTTTTTATTTTAATTTTTTTAAATCACATGACTTCAATAGATAACTCACAATTAATCCAAAACTTTAGATCTGTTCTAAATGTACAATAAAATATATATATATTTTTTTTAATGTTTTCATACTCTTGTTAAAAGTGAAGAAAATCTAACAGAAATTGGCCTCATCTTTGACTCATTGATACAGTAATTTCATAATTATTCATAAAATTGTGTTAAAATTAAAAAGATGTACTCATGTAAAAAAAAAAAAAAGAAAAATGTGATAATGATGTGTTGGTCATTTTTCTGCCACTAGATGGCATAATTGCATTTGTAAGATGTTGGTGAGAGCTCAGTGCATTTTTTTTTTCAAATTAAGAGCTGTCTAATCTTTAATATGAAGTAACTTATGGACTTCTGAATATTTTTTAAAATTGTAGAGTACAACTTGACCCCGTTCTCCACAAATATATGCATTATTTTTACAATTACGGCTGCTGCGTTGTGACTGGAATTCCCCCAGTACAGGCTTTCCAAGTAAGGAGCAGTCATTAATCGTGCATTAATAAAATTACTGACATGAAAGGAACTTTAAATTAATTCTAAATGAATTTTGATACTGAAACAAGGCCCAATATGCTTCGTTTAAGAAAAATACCTGCACATAGCATAGCTGCTCAGTGGTTGTCATGGTAACAAAACCATATTTGCATTGTCATGTCACAGCAATATTTGTACTTTTTTTTTTTTTTCAAACACTCATACTCAATATTTCATACCTGGCAATACTGTCAGTATTCATACATTATCGTTTCAATTTTAATGCAAATGCTTGATTCTCCGCATTCCCGCAGCTATTGTTCGATGCCAATCAACCAATACTTAATGAGTGATGTCGTGCGTCTCAAACTCATCTCGATGATGTCACTACATCGCATGGGTCAGCATGTAAAATGTGTCACTCAAACAGGTGTCACTTCTCACATGTATTTCTGCCGTTGTCTGCAACTTGATATAATGAACTTTTTAGATGATTAGTGAGGCGGCAGAAGGTGGCAGCGAAATTAATCAATCATTCATCTCTCTAGTGCATTAATTACACTCATTGATTACTATGTTTGAGTGACCTGTTGCTAATGTTCTCATCTGCTCAGTCTAATGTGAGCTGATGTCTCTTGGGTGCTTGTGCAACATCTGCTCGTTCACATCACCGGCCCACAATTTGTTTCCTCTGCAGTGATTACAAAAATTCAACAGGAAGTCCTCTGGAGCGAATAAATCGTGTATGCATTAAAAAGAAAGTCGGGCCGGATTTCTCCCTTTTCCTGACGGTGCCACACAAAAACCTGGCATTCATCTGATAAGAATGGGCATTGTGTGTCACTCCTCTATAGAGCCGAGCAATTCCTGCGCCGGTGAGATGTCAACAGTGGTGACGTCACGTCAGAAAAATGATTTGCTTTAGTGAACTCAAATGAGAGAGAGAGAGAGAGAGGAAAAAAAAAAAAAAAAAAACTCATTTGAATGCTCACTTTTGTCTGCCTATTCATTCACTGTCACCTTCAAGTCAATCAGTTTGTCAATGTCATCGTACCCGACTGAAACTTTATTTCAATGTTTATTAATATTAAAATGTGTCATGTAGAGTTGATTCTGTGCAAAACAGCTGTGAATTTTCCTCATCTGCAGGCTACCTTTGTCCTTTTCTGCCCACCATTATCTATACAAAAACATATTATTGAAAATCAGTGCAAAGCATAATTCACACATTTTTGCCATTTAAATATTCTTTCAAAAATACTCATATCACATAAAGAGGTGTCAATAACAGTGGTGTTGAATAATTACATAAAAATGAACATTCAAGTGAAATGAACGCTCATATTTGTTTAATTATCCGTAGTTCTCATTTCAGCGTTTATATAATGATGCATATCATTTTCATGTGTTAAAAGACATAATCATGGTGCCGGTAATCAGACATTCTATAAACGCCATGCTGTAAAGAAACTTTTCATTTTGTATTGTGTACTTTTACTGTTAAAGGGATACTTGACTCATTGAGCCATTTTCAGCGGTAAAAAGTTGTTTTGTCCAGAACTAATTTGATAACTTTATTTTTCTTGTATAATTAATAACGTAAAAACTAATTTGTCCACTTCCTGACAACTGAAAATGACATCACCTGTGCTGAGGAAGTAGGTCACGACCAATCATGGCTTACGACAGCAAGTGGGAAAAATAGTTTTTAAAGTTATTAATTCTAAAAGAAAAATAATGAAGTTACCAAATTAATTCTGGACAAAATATTACTTTTTGCTGCTGAAAATGGCTCAGTGAGTCAAGTATCCCTTTAAATCTTGTAGATAAACACTACGACATTTCGATGACAGTTCTTTTGAACCAAAATATTTTTCACTTGAGCAAACATCTTAGCGAAAGGCAAACAACATATTGCTGTTTGATCCAATGTAATTTTATTTTCCATGACATTAGACGACTACAAGCCCCTAGACACCAGTATTGTTCTAAGAATACCAACTTTGATGTCATGTCAATTCATTTGAACAGGAACAAAAGTGTGACATAGCAACTTGCACTTGCCGATAACTTCTCACTTGAATCAAATCCCTGGAGAGCCCTTATGATACGCAGTACTTTATTTTGAGCAAGCCGCTAAGATGTTTGTTCATTTGCTTCAAGTGCTTGTTTTTGAGAGCAAGCATCAATTAAAAATAACACTTAATTTTTCTATCTAATGTCCCTTCATTTGAACTGAAAACATGAAAGGAAAGTATCTGAAGCAATCGAGCAAGCGTTCTGATGAGAGGCTAATAAAAAGAGACATTACAGGGGATCATTAAGCACCATGATTTAAAAAAAAATAAAAAAATAAAATAAGTTATCTAAGCAAATATCGATGATTTCAAGTTGGAACACATCCCCCCATTAAGTAACAATGCAATTTAGTCATAAATAAAACACTACATGACAACACTTTCAATGTCAAAATACAGTCTGAGACAAGATTGTGGGACTACAAAATTCCTGCATAAATAAGAATGCTCTATATAAACGATAGCTAAAACTAAAGAGGCAGAACTAAAATGTTATTCAACACAAATCTACAAAATAAATGAATAAAATAAATACAACTACAGGCCTGTGTCATTATCATGCCAGTTCACTAAAATACCAGTAACACTTTATATAAGGTTGGAAAATTTCATTGAAAAGCATATTTTACTGTCAAACAGTTCATATGGATTTAGAGAAAATAAATCAACAAATAACGACATGAATGGAATTGACAGAAGAAATTACAAGTTACAATGATAAAAAAAAAAAAGAAAAAAAAAAGTGGTGAGCGGTGACCTTTTCGAATGGGCATGCTGGACTAAGGAAAATGCTGAAAAATTTAGGGGTATTTTTATAGTTAATTTTAACAAATATTATTTGTTATTTAATACCACTGTGTAGGTATAAAATTAAAGGGGAAATAGTCACTGCGGTGAGTGAAATGTCACTATCACATGCCCTCAAATTTGCCAATACGTTGGAATTTACAGTATTCGGAACTGGCTCGTGCCCACGAAGCGGGCTCAACCCGGGAGAGGAAAAAAAATGACATTGCTGTCATATGAGGACTATTTGCACTGGACTTTACGACAGTAGTCGGAGATTTTTTTTTAACCGCTTGTGTTTGATTGTACTCTTTCTGAGCGACAATTAAAGCATTTCCTATTAACTACAAACACTTGTGCGGATATTAGATCACTTTACAAACTCGGCGGAGCCATAAGCGATTTCAACCAACAATCAACAGTTTGTTCACCTCTGGACAGCGAGCCATTTACATCCTGCCTTGAAAGTGCCGGACGAAATTCTTCCCCGTTTTCGTGATGACTACTTCAGGAGTAGAATGACCACTTCAATTATTCTTTTCCTCAAAAGTTCTCCGGGAAAAGTGCACTCATTGGGATTCGGCGATTAACTTGAACTGAACCAGCGACTGTTTACCGCAGAAGAAGCCAAGTAAGCCAATTATGCGCAAGCGCGTTGTGAGATACGCTGCTTGACTGCCAGCTTTTTTGCCATTCAAAAAGGCGCACGTACAGAAACAACATTCTCGGAAATAACGCACAATTTGATTTCTCATTGTGTATACACGAAACAAGCTGTCGGCTCCCCGCGAGGACAACAGGACAAAACATAGGAATTTAAGACCAAAACAGCAAAACTATGGTATTGTATTTTAGAGGACACTGACAGATAAATATTTTCAATGATTTTATTTTGAAGGGCTTTGGCATGCATCGCATTAATAGCTTATTATGACCACATGCCACAGCAAAAAAAAAAAAAAAAAAAAAAAATGTAGTGAGTCTAGAGTCAAAGTTAACCACGTCATGTTACTTCAAATTTTGGAAAGATATGGTATGTTAGAAATTTATTATTTGAGAAACAGACGAGTTTGTGCAAATGTGGGACGACTACATGATAGCATCATGTCTACAGACAACTTTTGGGGTGCCACAGGCATCAGGATTGGGTCCTAAATTGTTCATTTGTTCAAAATCGGTTGTAAATAATTGTCAACAGGAATGTTTTACAAACCAACAAAAGAAATGTAATATGAGTGTGGAGATGTATGAATGTTTACTTCATCTTATTATTCAAATGCTGCAACTTGTCTTCTTGTTTTTGTTCATCTCATTTTAAAGTTAGTCTCAAAATAAACATAACATTCATTTACTGAAGCTGTTGTCGTGCCGTTTTTCCTCCTCTTTCCTTTCCAAAATTGCACATCTGATTGCTCTGACCTTTTTCTTTCCATGTTTACGATAAGTGAGCAAATTCCACATGTCATATCACGTTGTGGTAAACAAAATCGAAAACCATTTCGGTAGCACTGATTTTGAATATTTTGGGTTATGTTGCAGCTCACCCAGAAATGCTGGCTTGTGCAGCTGCACATATGGCACACGCCAATAAATGCCGGCCAGTGACAATTTGTGAAGACAGTAAATGGAATTTCATATAAGGAAACAAATGATGTTGGAGAGATTGTGGCATTATAAAATGTTTGTTTACTTAGTGACTGGGTATTATAAGTGAATCAATTTAATTCTGTACGAGTTATTATGACACATCCTTTCCGGGCATTTGGTGCGTGCATTTTCAATATTGTCTCAGCATTTTTACTAGAATATTTTAAAATCATTGCACTGCAAAATTATTTTTTCTTTCAGGTGCAAGATTTGATTAATTGTAGTCAGACGGGTGGTGCTGATGAGCATTCATTTTGTCAAATCTTGATTATTCAGAAAAGATCAGCTTTGATCATAACCCCCCCCAACAGATTCATATTATGATAAATGCCATTTTTATCAGGCAGACACGCATATCTAATGCTGTGAAAATGGTCTGACAGTGAAATGGTGATTACATAGAATTAGCATTGTGAGCGAGCGAATCGAAAATGGCAGCAGAGATTGCGGAGAATAATTCATCTTGGTTGAAATATTAATGTGCATTGTTTGCCTTGATATTCCACAGGCCTCTTTATTAACTATTAAAGCCAAAGGAGCTGTCACCTCAGCATGTCTGGCTGTGGAGCTGCCATCTGGAGCTGAAGACCGACTGCTGACTTCACCAAGATCTTGCACTGAAATGTCGTGATGAGTAATTCTTTTCATAAACCAACTTCTAAAAGCTATTTTGATTTTATTCATCAGCACACAGCTAGAATCCGAAGGTGGTTGGAACTTACTGGGCCTCATCTCAGGGAGCGGCCATTTTGCTACTTGCTGTCGACTGAAGATGACATCACAGAGCCGAAGGGCTTAGGTAACGATGGTCACATTAGTAAATAAAGTTCAATAAATTCATTAAAGAGGAAGTCAGGCGCACCCAAAAAAAAAACAAAAAAAAAAACTCGACAATAATTACATTTGTGGAATATGAGTTAAGCAGCAGAATGCAACCATTTTTGTCAATCTCAGGGGGCGGCCATTTTGCCACTTGCAATTGACATCAGTGTTGCTCAGGGCTCAGGCAACGACCAATCACAGCTCACCTGTTTTCTGAAGCTACACATTTTTCAGCTTGTAATATTTTCTCATTTATCTTTATTTTAAAGTGGAAGTCAACCTTAAACATTTCTTGGCAATAATATGTTATATGTGACCTCACTAGTCTAAACATGACATTATGATTAAAATTACATTTGTGGAATACGAGTTATGAAGCAAAATCCAGCCATTTTTGTCCATCTCATGGGGCGGCCATTTTGCCACTTGCTGTCGACTAAAGATGACATCAGTGTTGCTCAGGGCTCAGGCAACAACCAATCACAGCTCACTGGTTTTCTGAAGCTGAGTTGTGGTTGGTTGTTACCTGTGCAATATTGATGTCATCTTTAGTCGATAGCAAGTGGCAAAATGTCCACACCCTGAGATGGATTAAAAAAAAATACAATAAAATAAAAAAAAAAAAATAAATAAAAAAAAATAAAATAAAAAAAAAATAAAAAATTGGATTTTACTTCATAACATATTTCACAAAAATAAAATTAATCAGAATGTCAAGTTTAGACTAGTGAGGTCACATATAACATATTGTCAAGAAAAGTTTAAGGTTGACTTCCACTTTTAAGATAAATGAAAAAATATTACAAGCTGAAAAATGTGTAGCTGAGTGGAGAAAGAAACTTTAAGTATCAAGCTATTCATCCCCCATACCAGCTTAATCTTCCTTCAAGGAATTTAAGTTTTTATTTTCATTTGGTGGTTTGCTAGTTAGCAGCAATATGCAAACATGACTTAACCAATTACCACGAACCTTTGTGGCTACAGTGGAGCTTTGGTCATAAAAAGGAATTTGGTATAGATCCAGATTTCATTTGTTCTTTTGGTTAATATTGCGAGACTTTGTTGAGCCTGCTTTTCCTTCACAATGAATGACTCTTCTATGGTACAATTTGCGAATGATCCAACGGATGATTGTTCGGAGGTTTGCACTCTATTGAGTGCAATTATAGCTGATGATGTGACTGTTGTCAGAAGTAGAGAGGATGAGTTCTCAAGTGTGTACGCTTTGCTCACATTCAACCAGATGCTCCAAAAAATGATAGGATGGCGCTTCACAGTGCGGGTACAAAATGACCCTAAACAAAAGCGAAGACAAAGAAACGGAAGATAATGACCAAGTCAGTCTTGATCTCAACCCTCCAGAGCGCACTTTTCACTTGTTGAAGACAAAACTCAAGTCGGAAAGAGACTGAGGCCGCAGGGAACACCTGATAAAGCATCTGCATGGAGGAGAATTTAAATTGGCTGATGACTTCGAGCTCCAAACTTCAAACGTTGACTGCAAACTTTTTTTTTTTTTTTTATATGTGAGCGATGTACTTTTTGAGACATACTGAACTGTCAGAGTCTGTTGTCAGATATGAAATGAAAAAGCATCAGGAACATCGATCAGGTTTATGGAATTACAGTGTCAGCTATCGGACATCAGCTTAAAAGTCTTCACGTGTCATAAATGTTTTTCCAGGTTTATGGAATTGCATCATCGGACTTGCGTCACTATCGGGAAACATCGGCCAACAGACAAAACAGCAAACGCTACACTGTCGTGAATTTTTTATTTAGTACATATTGAAAAATATACTATGCTAACTATGATTATGCATAACAACAAGGTTGACTTGGGATTACCAGTAATGTAACCAAATATTTCTGTGAGGGGCATTGCTTTAAACCACAGATATCAAACTGACAACCCAAAACAAACACATTGGGGCTCAGTTTCTGGCTAGTGGACATCACAAAATGAAGTTTATAATCAGTAGGCATATGTCATATGCCATCAGAATCATTTGTCAAACACTTGAAAGCTTTATTAAAAATTCAGTTAATTGTTTCTTTTTTAGAACAGAGCTTTACTATGATCCCAAAAGATGACACTTTATGTTGATAATAATCTGTACATGTGCACAAATCTCTATTTATAATTAAATTATTTATGTATTCTTTTTTTGGTTGTATATTTTTATTTCCAAATAGTTCAAGAGACCACATAAATACGAATAGAGTTTCAAAGTTTAATAATAAATTAGACAATGACTGCACAGCACTCAGTTTTATTTTATTTTTTTTTTCTTCAATCAGAAATGCTTTGCTTAGGGGAGTTACTTGGCTGAACCCCCCCCCCCAAAAAAAAAACATGTCATAGGGGGTAGGTGCATCACTGAAAAAAGGTTAAGAACCACAACTCATCGGAAATGGCATCAAAAGTGATTATCAGCTCAGCACGACAAAGTAACAAGAAAAGACTTCTTGTGGCATTTAAATGGTCTCCTGGGCTCTCAGATAAAGCAAATGCAATCAAAAATGTCTTTATTTGTATGAGTTGCACTTTCCTTAAAAGAAAATCTTTAATCTGTTGATGGTTCATTTTAAATGTCATTAAATCTATTCCTGTTGGCACTATAAAGAGGTTTGTGTTGCATTTTGCTCCTTTTATGGTACCCAACGGGAACCGAACCTTAATTGACCTTAATACAGGGGTGTCAAACATGGCCCGCGGGCCAGAATCGGCCCATCAGGGGGTCAAATCTGGCTCATTATTTTCACGAAAATTAACTGTAGTTGCTAATTTTGTCCACTGGAGGGTGCACTGACAACCACTTAAATGACTGCAATTTGGAAAATTGAATTTAAAAATAAATAAATAAAATAAAATAAATAAATAATAATAACAAAAAAAGTGTCTTAAAACTAAGGTACATATTGATCTGTGATTGTTGGAGTACTGTTGTGGCTTGTTATTCTGTTTAACCCCTCGCCGACACCCCCACTTTTCAGCACCATCCATTCACAACAGCCTCACGGGGGTAAAAAGAAAAACTTTAGCGACTGTGAAAGGGATTTAAGTGTTTTTCCCGTGACTGACAGGTGACTCACTGTAAGTTAGCCGGGATTGGCTCCCGCTTCCATGTTGCCCCGAGCAGGATAGGGATGGATGGATAGCTTGTCAACCTGGAGTGATTATACTTAAAATGGCGTAGACACCAAATTGTTTGGGACAGCCCTTGAATTAAGCCTAAACTTTAGGCATATTTTAATTGTTTAATCAATGATGGTTTAAGGTTCAAAATGTTAATTTGTCATACTAGGGGTGTCAGACGACTAAAAAATTTAATTGTAATTAATCACGACTTCAATAGTTAACTGCAAATTTTATATCTGTTATAAATATACAATAAAATGGACAATTTCTGAAGTTTCATTTTCGTTTAAGAAAATAGAAATATGGCTGCATCTTTTAGTTATTGATACAGTAATTTCATAACTCGTAAAATTTAGTTCAAATTAAAAACGTACTGTAAAAAAAAAAACAGTGCAATATTGATTTGTGTTGAGGTATTTTTCTGCCACTAGATGGCATAATTGCATTTGTAAAACGGTGACAGTTCAGTGCATTTTTCTTTTCATATTAAGAGGAGAGCTATCTAATCTTGAACTTAACTTGTGAAATTCTGCACATTTTTAAAATTGTAAAATACAACTTGACCCCCAGTCTCCACAAATACCTGTATAATATAAATTTTGATCGCATCTTTAAAAAAAAAAAAAAAAAAAAAGGCACTTTAAATTAACACACGGATTTTGATATCCCTCAAATACACAGCAGAAAAATAGTGTTTCTCTGAGATATGCTGTATTAGACACATTATTTACACCCCAGAGACTACTTGATGATTATAGACATTGTATGTTGTATATACAGTGTAATGATGTTACTGTCCACATGATTACAATTATAGTGTAATGACTGCTGTGTGTGTCTATTCATGTTACACAAGACCCTTGAGTGTCATCCACAATTCCCCAGGTAGCTTGATGAGTCACACAGGACAATTCAAGGCTGTGATCAATGTGCGCTGCATCACAGCTCAACCAACCGGCAGTTTAATTCACCTACACTTTCTAATCGGAAGCTCCTTTGTATTAATTCCCAGCTGCAATCACCATATTAGGTTTCATATTAATCCCTGCAGCATGAAAAGTGCATGCAGAGGCCCTCCTCAGTGAGTGTCAAGAAAATTAGCACGGGCGCCAAGAAATGTGCCGTGACCGCTGAGGGTCTGAGACTTTCAAAGAGAGATGGGTTCATTTCCGCACAAGTCCCCCCTGATTTAAACGTGTGGGCTTTATTTCCTGAAATGATTGCAGCGCCCAAGTGTCTCCAGTGCAGCAAAATGAAGTCTCTGTGCAAACTCGGATGCGCTTTCTGCTGACTGGATAGAAAGTGAGGTGGCTGCCTTGGGATAATTTGCTGCAATGCTGCTGAATTTAGTGTGGAAGTATTCATTAATTTATGCTTAAATGAAGAAACGCAGCCTAAAGAGTCATTTTCTCGGACACGTGAAACGATGTTGTGTTTTAGTGTTTTGGAAAAGCTCATGAATTATACATGGAGGTTAGGTAAAAGGGTTAGTACTAAGTGTAACTGAGTGTAACATGATTTCCCATTCCAGTCAAAGGACTTGAATAGGCCAACACTTTGAATGGTATTTTAAACCAAGAAAAAACAAATACTGTCCTGATAAATTCTATTCACTAGAAGGAAAATAATAGCATTAAGCCCATGCACACTGCTATTAGATAGATTTAGTCCCATAAATATAAATACACTCCTCAAAAGTATTGGAACAGTCATGTAAATCCTTATTTTTTTTGCTGTATGCTAGTAATAACGTTTGGGTTTGACAATAAAAGATGAATATGAGACAAGAGATGTGGAGCCCAGATGTGGCCTGTTACATTGATCATTCAAACAATAAAATTTCAGTTTCACTCAGTCAGGCTCCAGGAGCTCTTTTACCTGTGAAGCACCTGTGGCTAAAGTGCAACTGTGGCGGGGTTGTTACTTTTTGAACTTGGATTTGTCACCTCTGAGTTTCATATTTGGGTTTTGCCCATGAAGACTACATTTATACTAGTTAGAGGTGTTACACTAAAACCAATAAGAACAATTGCACACAGTCTTGTTCCATCATAAATACAAAATTTGTTATGTCCAGAAGAAGATAGAAACCACTGGTGAAGACCGACAAACAATATTAAAGGGGGGTGGGGGGTCAATCCGGGGAAACAGCAGAAGTGACGGAAAAATATTTGAGAGCCACTGCAAAAAGGACAGTAGAAAAATACACATCTTGGGTTTTCGTACGTAAAACTACTCAGCAGAATATCACTGCCAAAAGTCACGCGAGTTTTATCTATAGTTGTAGAATTGTTTTTTTACGTACGCATAACATTTTTTTGCACTTGATTTTTTTTTTTTTTTTTTTTTTGTAATTGAAGATATGCTTCTTTGTGCGCGTAGATCAGGTTTTGTGCACATAGATCACATTTTTTTGTGTTTACAGGGTTTTGGCATGATTCCATAGGTCATTGGATGTGATTGGTGTGTGCACAAGCTTTAGGTTAATATCAAAATTTGATATTTGTCCACCATGAGAGACTGCCAAGTGATCAATATTGTTTCCCCCTCCCAAGAGAAAGTACAAAGAACAGCTATATTTTCTGAAAATCACTCACCGTGAGAGCTAATGGAAGAGGGAAGTTCTTCAGGCGAATGCAGCATACTCATCAAAGTCTCCCTGTGCGCTGTGATATGACACACTTGAATGTGGAAAAGGAACATTTACGTGAAAGACGACCCCCGTTAAGCAGTCCAGACACGTAACAGGAAGGAATGAGAATGTCATGCTGGTATTAAGCAAGCAAGTCAATGTCATCTGCTGCAACGCAAACATGTTATTCTTGGAGCCCTGTGACACTTTTGCGTGCACGCGGCAGCTGAACGACTCGAGGCCGTCCTCGACCAATCTCCCGCGGACAATTAGGGAAGCCATTAGGATTTATCTTCATTTACTTTCTGCTACGCTGCAATCCCTGAGAAAGGGATTTCATCATCCGGTTACTCTGCATATTTCTTGAGCGTCTCATCTGCAGGTAGCGTAAAATCAATATCAAGCATGCAGGCACTGTGCAAACAAAAGTTACTGACGACACCTCTTGTCTATTTAGCTGCAGTAAAAAGATAATAAATAAAAAAAAATCTGCTCTCCCCATCTGTCTGCAGCACACTAACTATCTGGCAGTGAGAATTTTTAATAGAACCACACAAGCGAACGCGTTAGAAACGGTGACAAATGGAATCTGCTGTGTATGCAACTCTCCAGGGACCCGCTCTGCCTCTAAACAGGACAATGCTGAAGATGTGCCAAAAACAAACAATTGGCAGCACGACTGCAGGGAAACGCGGGACCTTCACAGAGCATAATGACAATAACTTGACTTGGGGGACGATCATAAAAGAATTACACTTGACAGCCGTAATGCCCCCACCAACCCTCTAATAATTAACGACTGGACTTGAAACAATGGCCCTTGTGAGATGATTATCCAAGGGAAGGAAAAACATTATTTATTTTTTTTCTTAGTCAAATCTGTGAGCAGTTCAAAAGCATGATGCTGTTTTATGGCTCCGATAACTACGTACATACATCTTACTGGAAACAAAACAAATCAGACCGCAATGGCAAAAATGTCTCACTGTAGATATGACCTGTAAAAGGTACAAGAGAACGGACCTCAACAAACAAAAATGACAAAAAACACAGCGAGCCAGAAGGACTGAAAGAAGACAGGGACCTAATGCTGCATTTGAGGAAGGCGGGAAGTCGGATTTATCTCGCTCGGATTGTCCCAGTTTCTACCTCAAACAATTTGAGGTGAATGTAAACAACAAAGATGGCTGACAGTGATTCTGATAAATAATTTTTTGTTCTGGTTCACACTGTCAGACACGCAGTATACGTTGTGTTACGTAAAGTTATTTATTTTGAATAACTATCCATCCATTTAAATATCACTTGAGAAATAGAAAAAGTATATGTGGAAAAAATCTACTTAAAGAGTCAATGCTCTTTTATTTAAAAAAAACAAACAAAAAAAACCTCACTATTAACTTCAGTAATATGCAAAAAAGAAATGTTCTAACATATCAACGTACATTATTTTATATATATTTATGTATATATAATCGTAGGTCCAGTAATCCCTAATAGTACATTAGTCTTCCTGCACCTTACCAAGAGGCTGACGGGTTTCGCCGCCATCTTTGTACGACGGTTACCCAAAGGAGACAAACTTAGCGAACTGATGCACTGTATTGTGCATGCTTCAAAATGCACGTACTTTGAAGGTGGTAGAATTATATTAGTTCACCACTAGATGGCACTACATTCTACACACTGTTTCTTTAAGTAAAAAAACAAAAACAAAACTCTCAATTTGAAATGTACTTAAAGTAAAAAGTATAGTAAAATTAGTACTTGATCGCAATTTAATCATACTGGTTAAAGTAAATATCAATTAAAAACGAAGTGGCATGTAACGTACTAAGTAGTGGTGGTGGTGGTGGGGGGGGGGGGGGGGGGGGGATGGAGTGCCCCTTCATAAATTTAACTCATGTAATGTACAAATACTTACTTTAGTGCACCACCTCTAGATTCCGGTGCACATTTCCAGGTCAGAGGTCAGAACAGTCCGACTTCTCACTTTCCTTGAATGCAGCATAAATATAAGCAAACTGGCAAGACAACAATGATCATGCGAGTGTTTGGAGGGTGCTGATTGGTTTAAAAAAGGAAGCGGGCTGACACAAACAGGTGGAAATGAAACCTAACGAGCAAGACATAGAAAAGGCGCACAAGGAAACAAGACTTTACATGAAACTAAACTATGTGTTATCGAAACAAAGAAAACCGATAATGACAAAACGTCTGCTTTATTTGACACACAACACATTCAAAGTCACATACTTTGGAATGTGAGGATAACAAATAATGAAATAAACAAATAGCACAGTTTTTTTTTTTTTTTTTTTTTTTTTTTTTTTAAATCAGTGAGGTTTCTACAGTGTATTTTTATACTTATGACAAATGTTGAAATTACTGCTTTAAAAATTGCTGGAAGAGTTCATAAAGGTTTCATGATGGACTTACACGAAAATAATTTGACTGAGTTGGTTTGTGTGCAGATGTCAGCAAGCTGCATTTCTCTATAAGTGCCGCTGAAGGGTAATGAAACAATGTGTCACGGTATGTTCATGCTATATTTATAGATGTTCAAAAGAATAATGTGGTGTTCTCCCAGGACGGCAGAAAGATGCCATCCGTCAAAGCCGAGCCCGGCTTCTGTATTTTAGTACACAATATGCTGAATGAAAAAATGTTGGCGGGATGCCATAATACTGTTGTTGATGGAAGTGTTGCCATGCTTATGACACTGAGATTTCTGAAAAGTCAGTTGGAGATTTTCACTGTATCCCGCTGACTTCAACATGCGATTGATTTACTGTACACGCAGAAATCGTTATTGACGGCCCAGCAGTCGACAACCCTCGCCAAACCTCAAATTGATTGTTAGCTCTCGTGCCAATTGCAAATAGATTTGAATGTATGATGAATGTCTGTGTGAGCCGCTTGCAGGGTCAACAGTTCAAAGGTCTTATTTGCAGCCAGATGCCGGCCATCTCCTTCGCTGCACTCATTGGTCGTGAACAACATACAAATGTGCAGATTGACGTACCAAAGATGTTTACAAATTGGGGATAAATAGAGGCAAAACTTGAATGTTGTTTGATTCATGCGTTTTAAATATTCATAAATAACCTTTGGCACTTTGATGGATTTTGTGTCGCCCCCGTAGAAACTTTTAGAGGCTTTTATAATTGCTTATAAATGTGGTGTGCATAATGGAGGTAAACAACCAAGGTTTTCGATATTTTATTAAATAGAAAACTAAAATGATCAAAAAACTGCAAGTGCAGTTTTGGAAAGATGCCCACTTGGCTGAATTCTTTCCATTCAATGTTAAGTAATTTAAAAAAAAAAAAATCATCAAATTCAATTTGTTGATTCACACATTCATACTGTTTGACATTACAACCAATGGCTGGCACCCTCTATAATTATTCACACAAAGACGTTAATGAACCATTACTGTAAAACCTCCCGATAATGGTCTCGTGTCAGAGGGTGCATTTCAAGTCCTTTATTTCCAACCCTCTGTTATGTGTAACGCGACCCGGATGGCTCCCGTTGCCATATTATTGAGTCTCTCAATCCCTGGATCACCGAGGCTCCGTAGGGAGCGATCAGTGAGGAACAAGTGTATGTATGCTTTGCAGAATCAGTTTTGGTCGTACCCTCCTGACTGCCAGCAATTCAAATTTGTCCTCTGTAGTGGACCTTTTTAAACCTGAATATCTCCCACCCAATGCATACGATTGAATTAACTCCTTTTGTGATCTAAAGAGGACATTCAGAGCTTTCCAATGATACCGAATGTGTAAGGGTGGGGCATTGCTACCTTTGATTGCATCATAAAAGAAAATGGCTTCCCCCAGTGCAAACACTTTTTAGGGAAGAGGAAAAGTGTACAACACTTTTTATTGAACAAATTTAGGCTTTAAATGTTGTTAGCATGTTTTCTATAAGACTCTTAAGAACACATTAAAGTATTGTTTGAATTAATTTAACTGTATTTGAGCCTAGCATTTAAGTTTTAAAAAATGTCCTCTGTAGCGGACACATAGCTTAAAAAAATTTTTTTTTTTCCCTCGAACATTTCTTTTGCAGTATTCGAGTTACTTCACAAGTATTGGGGAATATCAAAATAAACATGATTGGACAATATTTTTTCCCTGGTAGTCAGGAGGATATATTTGCAATAATTTTTTTTAAAAGTAAATCTTACAAGTTGGTTTATAAAGTGCAGGACATAGAAATTACTGTTCTTTCTGGTATGTCAAATACAAAAACAAAGACATTTATTTTCCCTTTACTGGGTCTGCACTTAGCATGCAATATTCGAACACGTATTTAGCCACATCAAGAAAATTAAAACATCCCCAAAAGTCAAAAATGTGTTGGTGATTCTGCCATATTTTTGTGTTCCACATTATCCCATTTCATAAAGAATCATTAATTCATCATAGTTTAAATGGATGTTTTTAGTCTGCCAATGTTTCAATTGGATACTTTATTTTCATTATATAATGCACGCAACATATCAATCACATTGCTGTTAAGGTCGCTTCTGTGCTGTGTGTTGCAGTGCCGAAATAACATCTGGAACATGCACTATGATGACAGGCGGGATGTGTGCCTGTGCATAAAAGAGATCATTATTACAGTGTACAAAGTGTGGAATTGGGTTTTGGCAGATTTGTTTGAATATGTGCAAATACGGTATGACAGGATTTTATTATTTTTTTTAATCAGTTTTTGCCAAAGGATAAATACTGCATATTGTATTTTTTTTTTTAATTTAACAGTTTCCTAACTGGTTTATTTGGATCTTACATATTTTCTGATCGTATGTTGTACAGTAATAATTGGAACGATAGTAGTTATGGAACCAAATCATCATAGCAAGGCATATGTGTCCTGCCTTAATCAGTGACGTTGATTTGTTACTTACTGGACATCCTCTAATCATGACGACTTTAGTGATGGGAACTTAGAAAATATAAGTCAGTGTGTACTCTTCATACGAGAGTGGCATGTCAATCAATTAGTAACTCGCAAGTGCTTCTGAGCCAGTTGAAACAAATTAGAATGTCCTCTTCAGTTGAAATTCCTCTTTCGAAACGTTGGAGTGGAATTAACAAGCCAAGCGATCAACATGGATGAAACGTGCCATTAGCACAAGGACGAAGCGTCATTATCTCTTTATCTACTTTTAGGAGAGCGCTGTATCAAAGCCTGAGAACGAAACCCCGAGTGACGGCGAATCAGTTTGCAGTGAGAACGATCGTGGAAGTTAAAGTCATGTTTGCAATGGGAAACAAAGCCCCGAGGAGATTAGTGCCGGATGAAAGACTTTGAAAAGAGGCACCGACACAAAAGGTCAATTCATTCCTGTTCTCACAATGAGACTCCTTGTCTGTAATTATATATTTAATTTCATATCCAAGGTAGCATTAAATGGATTTCTTACAATGATACAGCTAATCTTCTTTGTAATATTCACAGTCTGTTGTTTTTTTCGTTTCCAACACGGAGGTCAGAAGTAAAATCCCCGGAGCTAAGAGTGAATCAATTTCTCGCTCAAGCGGCCAGAAAATAGGCAAATTAGCTCAGGGAAGGTGCTGGGAGGAGTTCGGGTGATTGGCATACAAAGTCAGTTGTATTTGCATTAATTGCTGGTGTGGCAAGAGAATCACTCAGAATAACTGAAAACGTCATTCAAAATCTGATCCACAACCTGATCTTGAATACTTATCTGATAAATGGTTTTAATATGATTATTTGTGCATGACCGATGGTGTTTGTTTAATGACTGGCCAGTTTTCGGCATTCACATTGTCAGATATTTTCATTGGGAAGCAGCGTACATTCTTCCACTCTGATAATATCTGATTTCGTAACCACGCATTGCGAATGAATCCGGCCCACAATTCGTGACAAAGATGAATAAACAGTCGAGCTGATGCATTGAGTTTCATATCATTGTATTTGAGAATGCTGGTGGTCTTCCAAAAGGTCACTGATTCTAATGACATTTCTGAGAGCTTTGGTAATGGGGTTGACTGATGCATGGCGAACACTCACAGGCACGAAAACACAGCAACGCACAGCGTGGAGCATGTTTGCTAATTGATACCGCCGCCTTTTACGCAAGCATGGCTTTGTTCTCTCGGTACCTTGCATTGTTTGTGCCTAATTTCACGATTATTTGATGCAGGGACTAACAAAGCAACTCATCGATAAATGATCAGATTGGAACAATATGTTCTACTCCAGTCAGTCAGTCTGATTCGTTTATGGATTTGTTTCTGTAGTGCTTCGGTTCACCACCTTCGCAAGATCTCAAGACTCCGTCCCATTCTATCCCTCCCAACAGCAGAACAACTTTCCTCTCGACTTGATTACTGCAACGGGCTCTTCACCGGACTACCTTGCAATTCCATTCAGAAGCTGCAATATATCCAAAATACCGCTGCCAGGGTGCTGGTAAAAGCCAATAAATAGCAACACATTACTCTCATTCTCAGATCACTTCACTGGTTCCCTGTTTCATCCCGGATCAATTTCAAAATTCTTTCACTGACTCATAAATGTATCCATGGATCTGCACCAACCTACCTCAAAGAACTGATCATGCTACAATCCTCCACCCGCACGCTCAGATCCTCAAACACGTTGCTCCTCAAAGTACCTAAAACCAGGCTCTCCACCATGGGAGACAACATCTGCGCAGCCGCACCACAACTCTGGAACAGGCTCCCAACTCAGTTGAGGGCCACCCAGAGCCTGGACTCTTTGAAATCAGGCCTGAAAACCTTTTTATTTAGAAAGGCTTTTGATATTTAATTGAGAATCCGATTTGATTCTATTTCCTATTTTCTTTCTATGTTATTTTATTTTCTGTGGCACTTTGAGATCATGCTGATGAAAAGTGCATTACAAATTGAATTCATTATTATCATTATCATTAAATCAGAAAAATTGAAAATTGTCATATTTCATCCAATTTTATGGAAAATGCTATATTGGGACATACTGTATAATTAATTATTTTAATTATCTGTCATTGTCTGTCTCTGTACTTGGTATCGTCTCGAAGTCTTGGTATTGGTTACTACTTAAGTAGTAAGGTGGTAGAAAAAAGGTGGTATTGAACGTCCCTATTTTAAGAAAACAGGGATCAATAGTTAAAATAATACACAAATAAATAAATAAATAAATAAATAATATGATAGAGAAAAACTGATCTCAGTTTTGGATTCCGTATCCAAAAATGTGTTTAACACAGCTGTCAAACTTAACTCAACAAAAACAATTGTATTCCACAGTGTAATTGAATGTAATATCATTAGAAACCAGAAGAAAAATGATGTTGACAGAAGCTGATGAATTGGCCAATAGGAATCAGAGGAAAGGAGGACATCAGAATCCAACAATAGCATTTCTCAATAGTATTAGCACGAGTAGCAAGTGAATGTGGCTGCAGCGATTCAGAATTTTTTCAAGTTCCAGGAGCCGCAGATTTTAAACATTTGTTGACTGTACAGTATCTTCAACCAATTGTTTATTCTGGTTTCATGTAAAATGTAGTCATATGTCCTACCCTTGAAACCATTCTGCATAAACGACCATCAGTGGCAAACTTTTTTTTGTGGCACCTCTAAAATTTAAAATGAAAGTCTACACCGTCATCAAAAAATAAATAAATAAATAAAAATAAAAATCTATTGTGGCAGCATACTGACAAATTAAATATCTAATATAGTGACTGTCCAAATACTTCTGGATGTTACTCTGTGCAATTAATAGCCTCGTGGGAACTATTTAACATGATAATGAGCTGCCGTCTTCTGAAGTGATCCGTCAACTGGAAGGTATTTTACACTTTTGGAACTTCTTTTCACAATCACTGCCTTTTAAATTAATAAGAACGTGAATATGAAGAAGGAGCAGGTCCGCCTCACTTTTGACAGTCTCTGGGTTCCTTCCTGTGTGGAGTTCGCATGTTATTCCCTTGCTGTCTTTTAGATACCTCCCACATGTTCAAAACATGCATGTTATACGAGTTGAAGACTAAAAAAATGAGTTCATTCGTTGTCTGGCAAGCATTCCAGAATGTAATTTCAACTTTATAGAAAATGGATGGATCCTGGTAGCTTCTTGGGAGAATCCCCTGCTAGTATTTAAATTAGCACGCATTCCCTGACATGATGACATTCCAAATGTCCATGTCAGCGTGGCCCCTGAGGAGCGAGAGGTCGCCCCAGCCTGCACCTGATTGAACCATCACATCTTTAGCTATGCAAGGTTTTCACGACTGCTCAGTCCTCTCGTTTGCATTCCAAGAGCGGAATTTTCCTATTAGGGACAGTTAATAAGATGCTAATACTTTGGAATTTCAACCTCAGCAAGAGGACGTTGAGCACTTTAAACGCATTAACATGCCCCGTGTGAAGCCTGCGAGCACTCCGAGTGCAGTCGTCTCATTTTTTTTGAGCCCTTGCTACTCTCTTCTGTAATCTGCAGACTTTGATTAAGTGTAATTAATACATTACTCCTCATGCCAAGGAGCGGGAACAACATAATCTCATCAAAGTTCCTACAAGGCTGCAAGGAAATGAAATCAACTGGAGCCATTTTTTTTCGGAGGGATGTGATAAATTGTAATTCCCCAGATCAAGTGCCACAGTTAACATGTCGAGCTGATTGCATGCCTCCCAATTGTGGGCTGGCGTGTGAGCCATCGCTGGTGTTCTTCAACCGGGACATTTAAAAAAAAAAAAAAAAAAAAAAAGCGAAGAGCCCATGTCCTTTCCCGTGGACGTATATGTTGGAAGTGCAGCTGATCGATAGGAGAGGAAAACACTCAAAGCGGTGACGGCTGCCGAGTGCCTCGCTCTGGGACACGCACACGCTTTGCAGCTCTCTAAACATGTCACTCACCGTGTGCTACAGATACACACACAGAATCAGTGTCGAAATTAACATCATAGCTCGATTTGATACATCTTAAAAAAAAATTTTTTTTTACATTTTATTCTGTGCTGTACTGAACTGCTGACATGTTACGCATTCATTTTAATGCTGAACTGGTATGTGTCAAAATTGTCTCATCAGTCTGCAATAATGCAACTATTGGCCTCATTGTGTCAATCTGGTGAGGCAATGTTGACAAGCGTACTCTTTCAATGCTTTTGTGTGTCAATAATGTAGCATTGTGTACAATTGGACTATTCACTCAGACAACCAATTCTTTTGTGCTGAATGTCAATAATGTATTCTTGCACAGATTCAATCAGATTCAAAATGGATGTTTTGTTCTAATGTGGTGCAATTCAAATAGGCATCATTGTAGAGTTAATAGAAACATTTTATATTTTCAGATTTGAATGAGGCTTTTTCTATCAATCGTGGATACATTTTTTTTTATTATTATTAAATTAAAAAATTTTTTAATGCAGCACTTGATTAGTTTTGATTGAACCTAATAAAGACTATGGACTAGACCTTTCATAGACACCTTAAAATTCTCACAACTTACGTTTTACCAATATCTGGGAGTGTAGGAATTGCATTTTAGAAAATAAATCACACATTTTTAAGTAGGTATATAATAATGATGACAGTCACAGTAATGATGTTTCATAAAGTAAAATGTTCCAACACTACTCAAGTGGAAGTTGTTGAACTCCAAATAAAATGTTGAATTGATGTGATTGTATTGTACCGCTGTTAACGTTTTTATGTTGTGTTTCTGTAAAGTGCTTTGTGAAAGCTACAGCTTCAACATTAGGTGTCACTATATGCAGCCAAAGCGTGTGCATTTCGAAACTACGGTGACTCAGCGAAACCACACTTCACAAGCCTACCATCAATTATTATTTGGCGTGCGCTAACGAGCATCTCGGTGAGCGACGGCATCTTAGCAGCCCAGCGAAAACCCTGGCGAGCGACGGCAAAAGACAGGGCGAGCAGGAGAGGCTAACAAGAGTGGCTAGCAGGTGTTAGCCAGAGCCATAGGCCAGAGAGGCTAACAAGAGTGGCTAGCGGGAGAAGCTAGCAAAACCTTGCGAGAGCAAAGCAGAGCCCGAATCACAGCACTCAGGATGGATGTGATAGAAAATGTTTTTTTTTTTTATTGTTATTGAAATCGATAGTGTTTTTAAAATGAATTAATTATTAATTTACCACCTGATGGTAAATTACACACTGTCTCTTTAAGGAGTACTGAAGTTCCACTGTATTGCCTCAATCTGGTTCAGAAAAAGAGATGCAAGAAGTAAAACAAAGAGAAATGAAGAAGAGGCCTCATACTTTGAAATGATTTTCTTTTGAATATTACAGTGTCAAATGAGGTATGCCTTTTGTCTGGTATAAAAAGACGCTTGTGTTCAATTTTATGCTTCACACACCACATCACAATTGCTTATATTAACTGTGTAACTTTTTCTTTCTTCGGAATGATCCAATAATTCTATGTTTTGTTTTATCTATATTTTTTTCTTTATTATGACACAAATGGACTTTACTTTATGGAGTTTTATGATCAGGACAGGATGCATTACAGCATAAAAAAACAACAACAAATGGAAGTGGAGTGGAAATGCAGACTGGAAACACAGTTTAAGTGATTGAACTTAGAAACATGCATAAAAGTAATACAATTATTGCATCAAGGAAGAAATATGAGATAGCTTTCTGGTCTAACACAAAGTATGGATAAATATTGCACACATTTTGCTGTAGAGTTGGAGGAGGAATTTTTTACAGCACCTACCTGTAATGTTGGCATGAAACCAAATAGAAAGTCTCATATCTCTCTCGTCACAACTCACCGACTCCAATAAACGACCTCAGCCTTTGTTGTCACCATCCTAATGACAAAGACAACACACCCTCAGTGGCCATTGTACCGAAGCATTTTGATGCCACACTAAAAAAGAAGGCTTAGTATCATGTGATTACGTAAATGGATGGAAAATCTTGGAATTAAATGTTTCATCATCAAATACAAAGTACATTTTGATTCAAAATAATGTCCCTTGAATATGATTCTTTCCTGTAAAAGACAAGTTGAACAAATGATCAAAACTTGGTCATCTTTAGAGGTATTTGTTATATTTTCTTCTCAATTCTCAAAACCTCTTGCTTAGAAATGTACACAGATTAGCCAAATGATAGAAAAACATTACCGTCATTCCTTGCCCCTCCAGCTGATCAATGAGAAACGACGTGACCTGTCGCCTCTTTTGGCACAACCCCAAGCACGTCAAAATCCTAATCAGAGTGCTCGTACTGATACCAATCTCGTCAATGGTGCTCAAGAACTGTAGAATCTCACTATGTCTAAAGCTAAACATAAAGATTTCATCTTTTTGCATGAGATCAAATTTAATTGAATCATGTAAACCGGTGTTTCCCAACACTGGCTCTCGGGGCGCACTATCCAGCCTGTTTTCTATGTCTCCCGATTCCAACGCAGGTGAGGACCGTTATCGGGCTTCTCCAGAGCTTGCTAATGAGCTGTCATTGGAATCACCTGCGTTGCAAATAGAGAGACATGGAAAACGGGCTGGATAGTGTGCCCTGAGAACCAGGGTTGAAAAACACTGATGTAAACAAGCAATGTTCTTGCTTCACGTCATCTACTCTTTACCATTTCCTGTTTATCTTTATTTGATCTTATTTTTCGATAAGATATGATATAAGATGAAAATATCATATCATCAGAAGATTGAATTTTTAAGGTATAACAAGGTAAATGGGCAAGTCATATCAGCAAGCCGTTTTTTTTGTAACGTGCATGTCAATCACACTTGTCATATTTTAAATTTTAAACCAACTTTTAGACATTCCTACATATTCAACAAGCTACAGTGCGCACTACTTTGACTAAAATACACTTCCCCTGTTTCTTCTCAAGCACTCGTCCTAATAATAAACCTGAATGGATCATGTCGCGTCATCACAACACATGCTGGAGGAATATAACAATATCCACACGCTCATCTGTCGTCCGGACGGCTCATTAGTGCGGCAAGTCACCACCAGTGCACAAATTGAGTGAATGTAAATGCTCGGTAGAAGCCGAAGGCGTCTCTGTGGGTGGCACAGCCCAAAAACGCCTCCAGTGATGAGGATACTATAAATCATCGTGTGTCAATACCGCCGCATTTTATCACAAGGACTCCCAAGTGGATTCGTTAAGGAGCAGTTACAACTTAGCTTTAGGAAATAAAAGATATTGAGGGTCAAGATGGAACATTGTGAAGCCTCCTGAGTAAATTCCTTTTATCCCTCCAAGAGTATCTGACGGTAATTTTGTGGTCATCTGGTCTCAACGTCTGCTGGCACCCAACTTACGCGGACTGCCTCCTAAACATGTGCTTCACATCAACCAGTGCTTTGTGGTTAAAAAAAAAAATCAAGAAGTCATTGACAAAGGAGCAATTTGCTACATGCTGGGTGAAAACTCGACAAATCAGACAATGGTCCTGTTGGAGTGATTTGGAAAGCGAGCGGTTTCGTTTAATAAGGAACGTTGACAACTCTGCAATAAAGCAATCATGCTGAATTCATAGTAGACCAGCCTGAACCATGAAATATATGAGCGGAAATTCTGATTCTTTGTAAATAGCGTCTTCATTAGTCCTTTTGGAAAATAATAATAATAATAATAATAATTTTGTTTTTGTTATTGTTAAAAAAATGAACTTCTTCATATGAATTTTGATTTGTGTCATATTTGATACAGCCGGTCACAATGCTTTAAATTCGTACATTTATAATTGTCAAAAATGTAGTAATAGTCAAATCAAACATACGAGTATTTCTAAAAATCAGAAAGAACATTTTCCATTAATAAGTTAATAATTAATAAGTATAGGTGTCTCTCCGTTCTCTCTCTCTCTTTTTTTTTTTTAAAGAGAGAGCTCAGAATTGTTCATTTGGTAGTCTTACCGATTCAACATCTTATCATCATTGCTCGCTCTCTTTTTTTTTTATGTGTATGTGTGCATGCGTGTGTATGTGTGCGCAAGCGTGCACGTGCGCATGCGTGTAAATACGTATAAATTTATACTCATTAATTCACCTAAAACCTAATAAAAATCCCATTACCATTCACCTGAACCGGATACTTCAGAGTCTCGCCAGAGTCGTGAAGTTCTGAAGGTCAGGAGACCAGAGGACAGATAAAAAAAAAGAAAGATAAATCAAAGTAAAATCCAGCACCAACTAAACACTTCCTGCCATCCACATGGTTACAAAATCAGAGTCTTACGCCAACCCCAGAAACCTCTAAATTCCAACAAATTAAGGAGATCTCAAGAGACCAGAGGAAAAACTAAAGAGAGGAAGGAGGGAAGGATAGATGAGGCAGAGTGAGATCCACAGACACCAGCACATCCAGTCCATCAAAGTTCTCAATTGGGACGATCTTGCAAGTTCGCTGGAAAAGCCACCAGCTGGGTGATACTGCCCTCTAATGGATTATCTGTGCAATGCATGTCAGATCATGCGCAGCATAAAACGAGGGAACACTGTAACACTGATATTTAGCATTTTCCCTTTATTCTCCAAAAGTTCTTGATTTAAAAAACAAAAGGCATGTCATTGAAGCGTGCCGTGACACGTCGTTCGTCATTTGACGTCCTCATCCTCTGAACATCATCTGGGTCACCCTCACGGTGACCCCATCAGGCTGAGTGTTTCACCCGACTCCGACGTCTCTTCGAGTGACATGTTTGTCTTTGAGGTGCACACTCTCACAACTCCCTCGGGAGCTGTCATTCCATTTCATCCACATGAGTTGGATACAAATCATCATATACATTCACGCATATACATTCAAAACTATTTAGTGTCTATTGTAAATGTACAAACTTTTACTAGGTAGTCGATTAAAAAAAATATTCAATGACTGTACTATAATGTTAGCTTTAATGCGCTATTGTGATGTGTGGCTAGTCTGCTACTAGTATACTCTTTATACTCGTTAAGACAATTTAGCACACTAACTATCCATCAATTTGTTCAGTATATGTTGTAATTTGATGAGAGAATATGGGCTCACAGTCATAACGGTCGTTTGAGAAAACCATAACTATAATGTGGCCTGCAGCAAAAAAAATGAGTTTGACACCCCGCCGCCGCACCACGTGGCGGTGCCACATGTGTCGGGTACTGAGTCACATGAAATTAATTCATCAAATTAACATTTTTCTCCCTCTTGTGTTTGCGATTTGTGTTTCTCGTCGTTTCTCAACGGGAACGTTTTAAAGCTGCGTTTAGCTGCTGAGCTGTTTATTTCCCCATTTGCAAAATTGGGCCATGAAATTGATTGTCAAATTCGGCTAATTTATTAAGTCTCAATTTGTTCTTTTATGAGCCCTTTAAAGTGGACTTGGGAAATCTGTTTTTCTATTAAGACCCAACTGTGTTTGACTTTTTTGTTACGACCAAAATGTTGTCCATAAAATCTATGTACATGTGCTTGTTGTGGTGTCCCAAAAGGATTGTGAAAAAAGAAAGAAAAAAAAAAGTCTCTTTGAATGACTTTGAATCCGGACTGAGAGCACCTCAGACTGTTTTATCTAATTCATATGTCATTTAAATTGTGTTTAAACTTTTGTCACCTCTTGGCCAGGCTCCCTTCGAAAATAAGTTTTTAATCTCAATGGGACATTCCTGGTTAAATGTTAAATGAACAAAAATGTGTAGAAGTAGAGGTCATTTTCATCCATCCATTTTCTTGACCGCTTATTCCTCACAAGGGTCGCGGGGGGTGCTGGAGCCTATCTCAGCTGGCTTTGGGCAGTAGGCGGGGGACACTCTGGACTGGTTGCCAGCCAATCGCAGGTCATTTTCATTGCTGATCTATATTAGAGGTGTCAAACATACGGCCTGCGGGCCTGGGCCGGTCATCTGACGGTCCAATATGGACCGTGGGGAAAGTAACCAAACTGCAGTTTTTCACTCAAATTAACTGTTGTTGCAAATTTTGTCCTCTGGTGGGCACACTAACAACCACTTAAATCACATTTTTAAAATTTGGGTATTAGGCCAACTCAGGATTTGATGCAAAAAATGCTGCACTAATTTTTGTTAAGAAATTTCAGATAACTTGGCAATGTAGTACCGTATTTTCCGCACTATAAGGCGCACCTAAAAGCCTTCAATTTTTTCAAAAGCTGACCATGCGCCTTATAATCCAGTGCGCCTTATATGTGGATCAATATTGAGCTGCAACAGGTCTCGCTGTCAAGACCATGCACGATTGGTGACACGCATGCGCAGAAGATCCCGCCATCTTGGATCACTAGCTAATACTAATACTTTACCTCAGAGAAAATAACAAAACAGCTGTTTATTCTTTTTGGGAGTGAATGGAGTTGTCAGAAAGCTGGTTTGTAATCTATTAATAAATTTTGACTGACCTATCTGACTGTTTTGTTGACATTCCCTTTAGCGCAACACCATCTAATGGATGCATAACGTAACCCCAGCCTCGACTGTAGCACGTTATATATGGCAAAAGTTTTAAAATATGTCATTTATTGAAGGTGCACCTTATAATGCGGCGTGCCTTATCGTGCGGAAAATACAGTAATAATAAATGGAAATATTTTCAGAATTTACATGTAATTATTTGCACAGAAAAAAAAAGAAAATATTTTGTAATTTACAGCTTACGGTATTTGACATACTGGGCCAGCCCACTTTAGATAAAATTTGGTTGAACATGGCGACTGAATTACAATAAGTTTGACACCCCTGATTAATATACAGTAGGTAATGGATGGATGGATGGATAAGTAATTAGACCATTAGATGGCCACTGCAGCAATATTCACTAATACGTTCCCCAAAATAAGATCCAGTACACCCGGTATGTATTGTGCATGAAACATCTTGTAAATATGCATAGTAGGAGGAGCCATGAAGAGGAAGTGAACAATTGCACATGATGACAAGATGATTGCTCAGTGATCGCTGGTCACTGATTCAAACATCTCCATCTTCAGTCCAGTGATATCACCAGCCATCTAATAAGTTTATTGATCCTTGTTGTGATGCCGTTTCCCCAGCAGGCAACAGCAAAGTAGACAACACTTGATGGTGGTCCTGGTCACCTTATAGTCCAAAACAGGTGGTAAAAGGCGGGAGGTTTTTCCCATATAGGTTAGGCGTATTTTCACTAGCTGTTTTCTCACCTGTTACTCTGGAGTGTGTGTGTGTGTGTTTGTGTCTGGGTGCTTAAGATGCTTTGGAGACTGAGGGGGGTGAAGGTAACATAGGTGAGTGGGTTGGGTAAGGGCACGGAGACAACAGGGGGTGCAGAGCTGAATCTATTGAAAAAGCAATTCAACCCATTAGCCCTCTCCAGAGTGCCTCCCTGCTGCAGATGGCCTTTAGAATCTCATTCAAACCTGGATGTCGAATTCAAGTCACCACTTTGTATTACACACCACTTTACACGCTATTTCGTGCCTTTATGGGTCAGCCTTGTTTCAATGAAAGTACGTGTAAGCAAGAGGCGGAGCATGAGTTTTACGACTGCAGTGGTTTCGCAGGCTGCCGCTCGTCATCTCGCCGGCAAGTGTATTTATGTGGGCTGGGAATCTTTGACTGTCTCATGATCCGATTCGATTACGATTTTTGGGTCTATGATTCGATTCAGAATCGATTTTCGATTCTCGATTCAAACGATTTCCGATTCAAAATGATTTGATTGACAAATGATTTCTGCTTCAATTTACAGATATGGACAACATTCTCATGATCTACTCCAGTCTGCTTTGCAAGACAAAATGACAAATAGTGACATTAAAGTGTCTTTTTTGTTTGTTTAAACATTTATTAATTTTGTATTGTAAGTGCCTTTTTCCACAAAAACAGAATGTGGGCTACAACTGCCTTTCCACCTTCTTCTTAATTTCTAATTTAAATAAAATCAGTTTTTGGATATTAATATCGATTCGATTCGATTAATAAATGAGAATCTCGATTCTTTTATGAATCGATTTTTTGGCACACCCCTAGTATTTATGGCAGTGGGCTGGATCTCACAGGTAAGTGTGCGCTGCAGCTGGCTGCTTCTCCTTTGCGGAAGAAGAGCCGAAATTGTGGAGGAGAAAGCAACCGCTCGTAAAGAAAAATCGAATGAACACATCACCAAACAGGAATTCCAAAGACCCAATTTGGTACAAATAATAACAAGTAGATATGTTCATTCAAGTTGCTGTAAAACAATAGCACAAACATGTACACAAGTGTTACCCAGTGCTGCCTTGACTTAAGAGTGCCTCAATTTTTCAAGTTATGAAGGTTTTCCCCTCCCTTTCTATTTCAGTGACTTATGAAGGAATGTCGAATGGAGTGAGGAATAAATAAATAAAAAAATAAAATAAATAAATAAATAAATGGGAGCAATTAATTGCCTCACATGTGGGCAAAGAGTACGACAGTCACTAATGCACATTCAGCTTTTGACAAAAAGTCAAACACAAAAACAACACAAACTTTTTCCTGCACACATCCAAGACACTAATACTACAGTGCATACAGTTATTACATTTTAACTAGGGATGGGCGAGTACCGATACCAGGTATCGGTATCGGGCCGATACCAGCCTTTTTTCAAGTACTCGAGTACTCGTGACGCAGACGAGTACAAGCGACCGATGGCAGAGGGAGAAGACGTTAAGTGAGTCCTCCTTGCCTGTAACTGGCGCTAGCTTGCAGCAGTTTTTCACCAAAACTTCACCGGTTTGGAAATACTTCAAAATTGTGAATCTTAAACTAAAGAGCATTTTTGTGTTTTATTTTGAGCGTTAAGACTATTGAAGAGTGACTGTGCTGTTTTTTTTTTTGTCAAAATTAAAGGGTTAAAAATATCTTTTAGTGATTTTTTTTTTATTTGTCAAAATGTACTACTGGTATCGGCAGTTGGTATCGGTATCGGTGAGTACTGAGGGTCTGAGTATCGGTATCAGTCTGAAAAAAAGGGGTATCGAACATCCCTAATTTTAACAGTTATTACATTTTATAAAACTTTTTTTTTTAATTCTCGTTTTTTTTTTTTTTTTTTTTTTTTTATGGTGCAATACAAGTTGAATTTGTTCCATCACTACATTTGTAAATTAATACATGTGTGACGGGCCACTACTGGATGTGGCAAATGCAGCACCACGTCGCTGTTGCTTCATGCATCACAGACACTCAGGTGGATAGTTGTAGTTTCTTTTAATGTGAGATCACTGCAACACAGTGTGACAATACAAGGCAGTGGTGAATCGCTGGGTCTCGGGCAAGCGGAATCACGCCAACACTCCTCGTAGCTCTCATTTGACATAAAGTTACTCTATTATCAAATAAAACAACAGTTACACATTTCTATTAAAGTGATCGTATAGTGGTATTTAGTTTTAACATTTCTTCTTAATAAACAACAAAATTCACATAGAAATACAATACAACAGAAAAAGAGCACTTTCACTCTCGTTCACGGAGTGTCCCTGAACGCATCACAAGCAACGTAAAGTGCTTCACGGCAAAATACAAAAATAATGGCGGCCACGCTGAGTCGTGAGCTCGAGCCATTAATACAATCAAGGAAAACAAAACAGCACCATGAAAAATAAAACAGCAAAAGGAAAAACATTTACCTGCAACACAGTGTGACAATACAAGGCAGTGGTGAATCGCTGGGTCTCGGGCAAGCGGAATCTGTACAACAAACGACCGTTGGGACGTTACATCAACCGCCAAAAGTTTGGACGACAAAACGCTACTTTTAGAATCAACAGAAAAAGCTATGTGGGTTTACAACAATCAAAGACAACTAGGTGAGCACACCACACAGTATCATAAGTACAACAAATCAAAATTAATACAGTATAATTATTAATTAATCCGGACGCCCACGAGATGCGACTCACCACGCCAACACTCCTCGTAGCTCTGAGCAAACGCTACGGGGCCGCCCTCCAAGTCCCACTGCGTGCCATTGCGTCACTTCCGCCATAATTTAATACTGAATATATCACTCCGTTACATACACCCCCCTTAAATTATGCAGAAGTGAGGCAACATCACTGAAAAAACACAAGACAAACAAATTGTGGTTGACAGGCCATAATGTACGAAATAAAGTCAATTACAGAAATTCTTCCCGAAGAAGTGCGAAGGAATAGGATGGTACCAAACCCCAATCCCATCACTGACCACTAGAAATGCCATTTACATTTCTCATAACTGCACATATCTACGCCTCTTAATGGAGGTATTAAACTCCCGAGTCATAAAAAAAACAAGCAAACAGTGACAAAATTACACAAACACATCATTCAAAACAAAAACGGACTCGCACAATACCCAGTAGCATTACTATACCCAAACTAATTCTGGCACCCCAACCCTCTGATAGGACGACATCTCACATATAAGCCTACTAGGGGGTTTAACACTTCTACCACACCTTGTGAAAGCCACAGAGCCCTGTGTGTCTTGTGGTTGTGTGCAAACAACCTCCTCTAACTCAACCTCAACTGGGGAAGGGATGTACAAGGTAACAGGTGAGTCAAAAGTCAAATGTGTAGTGTCAAATACCGGATCTGTCAAAAGTTCAACTTGTGCATGAATATCATGGCTGTGCTCAGATTCAGCATGGGAATTGTGTGGCAGTACCACCGGTTGGCCTCCCTCAATCACATCCTCTTGACAGCCATCATCAGAGTCTTCTTCATCGGAAATGCACCCATTTTCTGTCTCCGCCTGGGCTGGTGATTGCATGAGCCAGTCCTTAGTGCGCTCCTGAGCATCTTCTTGATCATCAGATACAGAGCTCTTGACACTCCCACAATGTGCTTCCACCTGCGACTCTGAATCTGATTGGTACTCCACCCGCCCTGGGAACGTCAGGAAGTCAACTGGGAGCAACAAATTCCTGTGCACGACCTTCTCTCTGCCTGTGACGCCATCACGGATCCTGTAAACATTGATCGACGGCCTCACAGACACCACATCATATGGGGTTGAATCCCAACGATCCGCAACTTTCTTTCTGCCCTTCTCGCCACGGTTGGCTAGCAGCACCCTGTCACCAACAGCTAACTGCAACCCCTTGACTTTGCGGTCGTAGATTTGAGCGTGACGAGTCTGTTCCTTGGCTGCATGCTCTTGAGCAATCTTTGCGGCTTCATTGAGATCTCTCTTCAGGCAGTTCACAAATTCGTTATGGCTGACAACATTGGCATTGTCCAAGACATGATGGAACATTATGTCAATGGGCAAGCGGGGAACTCGGCCGAACATCAAGTAAAATGGTGCGAAGCCTGTGGTCTCATGCACTGTGCAGTTGTAGCAGAAAGTCAACATGTTCAGCAATTGTGGCCATCTAGACTTGGACTTCGGGGGAAGTGTTCTGATCATGCTTCCAAGGGTTCTGTTGAATCTTTCCGCAATACCGTTGCCCATGGGATGATATGGCGTCGTGTGGGACTTGTGCACTCCAGCCATCTCCAAAAGATCCTTGATGAGCCTGCTCTCAAAGTTAGCTCCCTGATCCGAATGGATCCTTTTGGGGAACCCATAAATGCAGAAAAACTTGTCCCACAAGCAGCGGGCAACTTGCTTCGCTGACTGGTTCCTGCAGGGGAAGGCAAGAGCCAACTTTGAAAAATGGTCCGTAACAACAAGGACATCAGTGGTCTTCTTGTCGCTCGACTCTGCCGTCCAGAAATCAATGCACACTAGCTCCATCGGGGAGGAAGTACGGATGTTTTCAAGAGGTGCTCGGGCGTCAGGTTCAGGGGTCTTACCCACGATGCATCTCTGACAGTGCTTTACATGTCTCGTGATGTCCTTTTCCATCCCAGTCCAGAAGAACCGTTCACTGGCCAGAGAGAGTGTTCTTGAACAGCCCTGATGACCGGCAGCATCGTGCACACCATGCAGAACTTGGCGTTTGAGAGACTCAGGTACAAGAAACTGAAAGATCTTCCGGTTCATGAGGCGGTCTTTCTTCACTCTGTAAAGAGCTCCATCACGAACTTTCAACTTCTTCCAGTGCCTCAACAAGACAAGCACACATCTAGACTCGGCCGCTCTTTCGCGTGCGCTTGGTCTGTTATGTCGCTGAACATAGTAGAGGACTCTGCTCACTGTAGCATCCTGCTGCTGCAGATTGCGTAACTGGCTGTGGGGAATGACAACAGAGGGGTCCTCTTCGGGCAGCTGCAGCGATGATGGACTTACTCCCGGTAGCCAGGAGACACCTCCAGTCCGATGGGCATCCAAGACTGCAGACACCTCCTCAGCACCAACAGCATTTCCGGACGACTGACCGGGAGCTTGTCTCTGGGGGACTTCTCCATCAGCAGAAACTCCAGAAGCATGAACTGCCTGACAGTTGGTAGTCAAACGGAAAGCATCCTGCACTGTCTCATTAACAACTCCTTTGACCTCCTCCAGCAATGACAGATATGGCTCTTTCACCAGACGATGACTCACACAAGACTGGACGAAGGGTTCACGACTCAGTGCATCGGCTACTATGTTCTTGGGCCCAGGAACATACTTCAGGTCGAAGTCGTATGCAGCCAGTTTCGCCACCCATCGTTGTTCGCAAGCATCTAGCTTGGGCTTTGTCAAAATATATGTCAAAGGATTGTTGTCAGACCATGCCGTAAAGTGTCTACCTTTTAGCCAGTGGGAGAACTTGTCACATATGGCCCACTTCAATGCCAGAAATTCGAGCCTGTGAGCCGGGTAGTTCAACTGGGCTCGTGACAGTGTCTTACTAGCAAAAGCTACTGGTCTCGCGACTTTCTCACCAGGCTGGAGCTGGGAAAGAACGGCCCCAATGCCATCAAATGATGCGTCAACAGCCAGGATGAAAGGCTTCCCAAAATCAGGATGGGCCAATGTCACACTGTGAGACAGATCATGTTTCAAGGTCTCAAAAGCATCACGACATTCAGTGGTCCAGTCCTCTGCTGTAAGCTTCACATGACTCGAAGGGTTCAAGGCAGGCTTCTTCCCTCGTTTACCTTTGCCACCAATTCTCGGCCCTGAAAGGAGCTTGAAAAGGGGCCTGGCCTTGATTGAGCAATCTTCAATAAAATGCTGATAATACAGCACCATCCCCAAGAAAGAGCGAACCCTCTTCTGTGAAGGAGTGACGCCGTCACTGTCCATCAAGTCTGAAACCTGCACCTGGTTTATGGCCTCAACCTTCCCAGGGTCCGTCTGCACTCCTGACCCAGAGATAACATGACCGAGAAACTTCACTGATCTCCGAAGAAAGTGGCACTTCTTTGGAGCCAGCCTGAGATTATGATTCTTCAAGCGGGAGAAGACCATCTCCAACCGTTCAAGTGCTATCTGCTCCGTTGGGCCAAATACCATGAGATCATCAAGGTAGCACAAAAGGCTAGTGAAGTTCTCGTCTCCGAAAATGGAAAGCATCATTCGCATGAACGTGGCCGGGCTGTTCGATAGACCTTGCGGCATCCGGTTGTATTCATGCAGGCCAAAGGGAGACGAAAAAGCAGTGAACTTCTTGTGTTCCTCAAAAAGGGGCACATTATAGAATCCTGAGGTGAGGTCCATGGTGGAGAAGAAGACGTTTCCACCAAGTGCAGCAAGAGCATCAGACTGATGGGGCAGTGGGTGTGCATCTCGCAGTGTCCTTGCATTGAGCCACCTGAAATCAGTGCAGATGCGCAAATCCCCGTTCTTCTTCCACACGAGTACCAAGGGAGAAGCGTACTCACTGGTGGATTTCCGAATTATGCCCTTTTCTTCCATTTCATTAAGAGCCATCCTTAGCTTCTCATATTGACTTGGCGGCACTCTCCGATAAGGCAGGCGGAATGGCCTCTCATCCACCAGATGAATCTTGTGCACAAAGTCAGATGCCTCTCCACAGTCCATCCGATTCCGTGAGAAGATAGACTCGTGTCTCTCAATTAATTGGCAAAGTCTGTCCCTCCACATGTCAGACACAGCACAGGCATCCAAGTCCAAATCATGCAGTCCAAGCTTGTCCAGTGCCATTCTAATTTCATCATTGGACCTCGGCTTAGTAGCATCAGTGACAGATTGTGAGAGAACTTGGATGCTGTCAGGCTGAGACAGGTCCTCGGCAGCTACGCAGGGAAACACGTCTGCCAGCTTGGTGTTCCTTTTCAGCATGACTTGTTCACTGGTGGGGTTGATGACTTTCACAGGCAACCATCGATCGCCCCACATCGGTGCAATAACTCTGCCAACCAGAACTTTTCTTGGTCTGCACCTTGACTGAGTCGGTTCAATTATGACTGTGCTACCAACTGACATCGGTGAAGAGGCAGGGAGCTTAGCCCAGATAAGATGCTCACTTTCCGGTTGTAACATCACACATTGTCGCAACTTCAGCGTGCCGACTTTGTCAGGCACAGCCTCGCCTCTCCATTTCTCTGTGTTGGAAAGTAGCGAGAAAAAGTGGTGGGAGTCATCGTCAATTTCACTACTGGGCTCAGACACGAGTCGCCAGTATCCTTGAGTCTTCCTTAACAGCTGGAGAATTTTCTTGATAGCATTACTACCCAGAATCATGTCATCTGTCTGTCCAGGGACCACAAACATAGGCACAGCCAACTTGCAATCATACACCACCATTTCCACATCACAGGTAGCTGAAGGTGTCAACCGATGACCTCCACATCCAATAATGACAACATCATCTGCAGCGTAACGTTTCATGTCTGGGTTGGATTCCAACAATCGTGCCACAGCTGACTCACTCAATGTACATCCTGTAGAGCCGCTGTCAATCATTGCTTTCAGGGAAACATCTGCTACAGTGGCGGTGGTATAGAACAAACTGTCCGACTTCGGAATCCTGTGTGTGCCTTGAAAGATTATAGTTTTACCTGGGGGTATGTTGGAAGTAAGCGACTCCAAGACAGAATCAAAATCAGCTATAGAACTACTGGGAGGGTCGCCAATTGAATCCACATCGTACTCCCCTGGATGTAGATCAACTAGTTTCCCGACTGAGGTGTTGGTGCGGACTTCGCCTGTGCAGGGCAGTTGCGTCTGGAATGATCGGACGAGTAGCACAAAAAGCACAGTCTTTTTTCACGGCAATGAGCGAGTGCAGAGTGCTCAGCACTGGCACAGACAGCACATGGCAAATTATTCAGTCCCTCAACCATTGGGAGTCTTGATTTACGTCTACTGGACACAGGGGTAACGGAAGGGGTAGCCTTCTCCATCAAAACCCTCTCCAACATAAAAATGACACGTTCGAGAGCAGCGAAGTCTGGTGCTCTGGCTGACTGACCTACTTGACTGTCGACAGGGACTGCTGCTGTCGGAAGCATCTCAACATTGTTCACGTAAACATGTTCACTGGGTTTCCTACCGACCACAGGCGCAGCAGTAGCCGCCAAATTCACCTCCGTTCGGTACTCATCCAGTATAGCCTGGACCTCAACTGCTGACCACTTGTCGATTGTTTTCGACCTGAATGTCATGGAAAGTTCTTTAGACGGGCAATTCTTAATAAACATTTGAGTCACATCAAGAGAGGAGCATTCCAAGTGTCTGCCCTGTTCACTGAGACGGCTAGTTGCAATGTCAGCAGCATGGTTGAGCCTCAACCAGTAGTCATATGCATCCTCACCAGTCTTTGGTAGCGTAGTGTAGAAGTCTGCTAGGGGAAGAGGTGAACAAGGGACAGTAGCAAAATGTTTACGAAGAAGGCCATAAATAGCATCCGGATTCTGGGTCACATCAATTGCACTGTTCCTTGCGCTCACTTTCACAACATCTTTGGCTCTACCCCTGAGGTGAATGAGTATTTCTTCTCCCTGATGCTCAGGAGCAACTTTCGCTCTCTTTATGTAATTCCTCATCAGCTCTTCCCACTCATGCACATTCACGGTATCTGTGTCATCCCCCTTGAAAGTTGGCGGGTCCCTCAACTTCCTATGTGGCACTAGTAGAACTTGCGATGAGTCTAGATTCTGTGTGGATGTATCAACAAGCGTGTCATGTACCACTGAAGTGTCATGCGTGGAAACATTATGTGCTGGAGTAAGACGTGCAACAATACTATCTGCAAGCTGCTGTCCTACATGCCTTATTATGTCACTCATTTGACCAACTACATCAGGCGACTGTAGAACGGAATCTGTCGCGGGTGCAACAGTAACCTGTGAGCTCAATGTAGGTACATCACGGTGGCACTGGGAAGGAACTCTGCCCCCACTAACCAAAGTGGCCTCAGCTCGATCCTGTCTTTCCCCCACTCCATGAACTACACTACTATCAACAGGACTGCTAAACTGTAACACAGCCGGAATCCCTCTACCTCTGCCAATACACTTATTGAAAGGTGTACTCGATGTTCTCTGAAAAGAACTCATCTTGAAATATGCTACGAAACAAAACAGCACACGGGAAGAAAAAAAAAATAAAAAATCACGGCAAAAAAATATACCAATGGCAAACAGTATACAAGATCAGGAAAAAAAATTTGCAGTGTATGAGCCAATACTCTGTCCACCTAGTGCTGTAATGAAGAAGCCTTCCAGCGCTGTGGTCCCGGTCCGACGTGGAGAACCAACCTGAGATCAACGAGTCACGGCACCAATGTGACGGGCCACTACTGGATGTGGCAAATGCAGCACCACGTCGCTGTTGCTTCATGCATCACAGACACTCAGGTGGATAGTTGTAGTTTCTTTTAATGTGAGATCACTGCAACACAGTGTGACAATACAAGGCAGTGGTGAATCGCTGGGTCTCGGGCAAGCGGAATCACGCCAACACTCCTCGTAGCTCTCATTTGACATAAAGTTACTCTATTATCAAATAAAACAACAGTTACACATTTCTATTAAAGTGATCGTATAGTGGTATTTAGTTTTAACATTTCTTCTTAATAAACAACAAAATTCACATAGAAATACAATACAACAGAAAAAGAGCACTTTCACTCTCGTTCACGGAGTGTCCCTGAACGCATCACAAGCAACGTAAAGTGCTTCACGGCAAAATACAAAAATAATGGCGGCCACGCTGAGTCGTGAGCTCGAGCCATTAATACAATCAAGGAAAACAAAACAGCACCATGAAAAATAAAACAGCAAAAGGAAAAACATTTACCTGCAACACAGTGTGACAATACAAGGCAGTGGTGAATCGCTGGGTCTCGGGCAAGCGGAATCTGTACAACAAACGACCGTTGGGACGTTACATCAACCGCCAAAAGTTTGGACGACAAAACGCTACTTTTAGAATCAACAGAAAAAGCTATGTGGGTTTACAACAATCAAAGACAACTAGGTGAGCACACCACACAGTATCATAAGTACAACAAATCAAAATTAATACAGTATAATTATTAATTAATCCGGACGCCCACGAGATGCGACTCACCACGCCAACACTCCTCGTAGCTCTGAGCAAACGCTACGGGGCCGCCCTCCAAGTCCCACTGCGTGCCATTGCGTCACTTCCGCCATAATTTAATACTGAATATATCACTCCGTTACACATGTATATCAAATCCTTTATTTTGAAATGCTTACAGTTGTACCATTAAGAACATTGAAAAGCATGAAGTCCTGGGACAATTGCAACAGAATTTATGGAGGGGCAGTGGGCTGTCTGAAACAGCGCCCCCTAGCTAACGACAGCTTTATGTACATGATCCTCGCCTTGCATACTCATTTTACAGTAATGCACATAAAACGAAAAATAATGTAGTCAAGGTACCACTGTGTTTGAGTACAGAATAATTATTTTGACGGGAATAATGTTTATGAGAAGCTTTACATCGAGCTGCAAGCCCACAACAGACATCAAACATTCATGCGCAGGTAAGAACCATTCCTCGGCTGTTTGTTTTCATCTCCCTCCCGCAAACGGGAAGTGTTGACTCTGCACAACTACAATCCGGTGTTAAATGGGAGCTGCGCTTTCAGGCATGACGACAGGAGGAACTGGCAGGATCCTGCAGGAAGAGGCTGCCGCCTATTTTGGGTCTTTGTGTTTAACCCAATTAGAACGTCTGCATGCACCGGCTGAAGCGACAGCGGCCATGCGGCTTGAGAAGTGGGGCAGAAGCATCATAGGCGCGGACGTGTGAGTGATTACGGAAAGACAATAGCTTGTTTTTCGAGGGTAAAAAAAAACAAAAAACATGTATAGACTGTAGCAAACCCAGCCAGAAAATGGTGAAGCGTACTGGTGTTCCTTAAAGTTGTTTATTCCTTCCTTGTTCAGTTCTTTGACACACCGTAAGAGCTATACAGTAAACAAACAAATAAACATAAATAACAGTCCTTAGATATAACTTCAACACACTTTTAGTTGTACAAATGAAAAGTTAGCAAAAACAAAAGACTACTCTAGGGATAGACCGATAATCGGCATTTGGCATTTTGACAAATATCGGCATCGGCCATGTTTTGAATCTGAAGACCGATAAAGCTCACTGAGCAGGGGATACTTGCGAACGTAGCGAATTTGGGGTTTTCATCAGGATTTGTAAGATGTTCGCAGTCATTTTTTATTTGTCGTAAACACATTTCGAACATATTCACACAATTTTTCACCGCGAAAATGATTATTCATAACATATCTTTTTTTCATCCACCTTCTTTATGCCAGTGATGAATAGTGAAGGACAGAATAATTAAACACTTCCATTAGATGACAGAATTAACAATAAACCTGTATATCTGTTGCCTTTCATATAAAACTATAATTCATGGCTTTCTGCCAGCTTTGTGTTCATTTGAACAGGCGCAGATTTCACATTGAGTAAGTCAATTTCCGAGTCCATTGAGACAAGATCATTAATTTCGCTATCATTCTTTTGGTGATATTTTTCAAAATAATGTAGAAAAGAGGGGGCTTTGTCTCCATTAAAGTTGGGAAATGATGCAGTAGATTCTGTCAGTTTATTTCCGGTTTTGATATTCAAATCTATTCTCACAACACAAATACAATATTACATGTATCTGTGACAGTGTCAATCTAGGTGAGCAGAATGTTTGATGCAGCTCTTGAATTTGTTTGACCATTTCTGCTTTTCAAGAACGATCAAACCACTGATCATACTATCCAAAATTGATATTATGAGCTTAGTGAGAACATGGAAACACTAAACAGCAATGCCAGCCGTAATTTTCATCATGCAGTGTCCTTTTTATTTTGATGCCTAATCTTAAACCTGCCAGGTGGAGAGTGTATTTGTAATGATCCTTACGTGTGTTTGTGTGTGCACTGAGCTGCGTCCATTAAGACTGCATCCCAGTGCCTCGGAGGAATCCCCATAGTGACTGAAGCAACAGATGTGGACGCTCGTTGGGAAGTTTATTTGCTATTTTACCCTTCACAGGACATCACTCCTAATTAGCTCTCCATGGATGCGAGCGGGCTGCTGGACTGTTGCCTCATCAGTTGACTCAATCATGTGTCTTGATACGGAATGCTCACCCACACACACACTAAAAACACACCCAAAAGCAGCTGGGACAGGCTGCAAATCACCCGCGACCCCAATGAGATAAAGCAGTCGGAAATTGAAGCAAATGGTTGATATGGTAAACTTTTGGCACTTTACGCCACCTGGTGGCCATTTTATATTGACTCGTTGAGTTGACCATTTGAGTTTGTACACTAGTGGACAAAAGTGTTGCTACAACCCCTTGAAAGAAAACAAGTAATAATAAATTTAAAATGTTTAAGTGTTGTAAAAGCTATCAAACATGCCTAGGCTGGAAGGTAGCCCCACGACAGAGTGGTCATTAGCCTACTGTGTTTTGTAGCTATATACAATCCATGATGGAGCTATGGACTGTATATGTAAAGCACGTAACATGTCTTTTCTAACTTTGCTAAGTGTCGAAGTTTACATTCAATTAACAACTACAGAAATAGGAACTGGGTATCTTCCCAGCAGCCAGAGTGAGATTAGCTTTTAAGATTAGCAAGCTAGCTCTCAAATCGTTCTACAATGTAGTGTTACTGCATTACATGTTAGATAGGGATGTGACTGTTGTCTTCTTGTCACAACCCCCTCACACTAGTCATCCTTTTTTTTTTTTCTCAGTCAAAATAAAGCTTTACTCCTTACATGATTACAAATGAGGCTTGTTGTGTGTTTACTCCTCTGTCGTTATCGCATTATGTTCACAGTTCATTGATCTTGGAGACAGTCGGATGCGATACGACTGCTGCATAAGTATCACTCTGCCACACACTGAAAAATATTCTGTCTTCTCGCCCTGATTCAAAATTGATGCTGGTAAAATTGTGAAATGAGATTTCGTCCCTCCCACCACCTGTATCGTTGCTTCCAAACACCGCATAGTAATTATTTTTTATTCAAACAGCCAATACCTACTGAAACAAAACAATGCAAATAGCCAAGGAGGCTGCGGCCATGTTGAAAGGTGCATGATGTCACAGTAAAACTAGTTCACATAACTCTCAGTAAAATAAATCAATTATAGATCAATACAATTTGTTTTTAGTTTGTTTTATTGAGATTTAAAATATGTGAAAAGATGAAGCATGAAGATAGTGACCACTCATTCATAGTACCGTTTAAGACATGGGAAACGAAATACATTAATCATATCATGCTTCGGAATGTAATTGAAAAATACCTTTACATAGTTACAAGGCAGTAAATGAAAATAATAATAATAATACAATTGTTTTTATTTTAAATCTGGAATTGGAATGTAGTGAGAAGTACCGCTGAGGTAGGTTGCAGAAACAGTCATTTTTGGAACATTAGTAACTGTCAGTTTTGCACAAACTTCATGACAATAGATGCTCTCTGCTAAAAGGGACAACATAAAAAAATAGTCCATTGAACACTTTCCTTTCAAACTCTTGTGGCAATGACATTGATAAAGTGCTCAACAGTGAAGTGTAGCCACTTAGGAGAAAATATTTCCATTCTAAGTTTTTTATTATTATTGTAGTCAGACATTCACAAGTACCCTTTTCATTAAAAAAAAAGAAAAAAAAGAAAGACTTGCTGGAACTAAAGAGAGTTGACAGTATTTTGCAGAAATAAAGACAAATCTCAACTGTGTGTTGAGACTTGACATTCTGAGATGCACAATAGGTGAAAATAGTGTTATAGTACAATATATCCTTTAAACCTCTTGTCATACTGTTCTTTGAATCCGCCCAAGGACAAATTTCCTGACAATATGTCATACAAAGAGCAGAAGTCGTAAGTCACAGACTTATTTCAATACAGGTTTTCCTCAGCAAGTCACTCTGAAAAAAAAAGCAGAAATCAACATTAGCCAATTAGACGAACAATGAGTCTTCACGAGTGCCCTTGATAGAAGTTACCTTGCTGCAGGCTACTCTGCAGTGAGTGGTTGAGTTGATGCAACTCACTGTTTGGGTCATGGAGTCCCAACTGCAATGTGAAGGCGACGTTGTTAGGAGGTAGTGAGTTCTCTGCGGAGGTCGTGCTGAGACCGAAGTGTTGGCAGGTGGACGTGCTTTCCTGAGGGTAGCTCAAGTCGGGAATGTCCGCGCCTCTCTTTGTGACCGACTCAAGATCATACAGGAGGCTGTCGTACGCGCAGTCATTCAACAGTTTAGTATGTAGGGCAGAGGGGAGAGCAGCCTGGCTGGCCCACTGACAGGAGGAGGATGGCATGCAGTCACTTTGCAGATGGAGGGGGCCAAACATGTCAAAAGTGGAAGCCAACGAGGAGATCTGCTGCGCCAGAACGCTGATCTCCGCCTGCTCCATCTGGCTGTACTGCTCAGACGTCATGTTTACAGGGGACTGGCCGAGACTAGAAGGTAAAACGTACTGGGGAACCCGGTGCACTTGGCGGAGGCTGCCCTCTTGTGGCTGCTCCAAAACGCTCACGTCATCTTGATGCAGGGCACAATCCCCACAGCCCTCACTCATGTCAGACATTGCCAGGCCGTCTGGAACTAATCTGGCATCGGATGCACAAGCTGGGAAATCATAGGCTGGAGCTGAGGGGGAGGTTGGAGAGAGAGGATTCAAAGTGATGAAGACTCTCTGATCAAAGGTGTTTGGCGAAGGGAGGGAGCGGTGAGGTGAAAGGTGGCAGGCGAGCGCTGTCTCCGGGTAGGAGTAGTAGGAAGGGGAAGCCTCCGGGGAGGACAGCAGCTGATCGGCGTATCTGTGCGCATCCACGTGGCGGAGGAGGCTCAGCTCCTCCCGCTGCACAGTTGAGCTAGAGGACGCAGGGCTGTAGGGAGGGGTGAAGAACGCAGGGCTGCCCCCTATAGGAAGGGGTGAGCTATCGGCGTGGTGGTCTTCATCACACTCCAACCTGGATTCAGAACACGTTTCCTCACTTGGGCTGTTTGGAGTCCCTTGCCACTTACAGCTTCTGTGGGGATTAGCGTCTGTCGAGGAAGCATCGTCGCTCATTCTTCTTTGCTGAAACTTGGCCTCTGTTTCACTAAAGGATCACAGGATCAGTTTTGATTTTCAGAAAAACACACAATATATGTATACCCCTTCAAATGCACAACATGAGTCAAAAATGAAACACATTCAGGTTATTTCATGCTTTCTTTGGTCAACAGTTTTTAAAAAGTAGCACACTATTTTGAATAGTGTACTGTTAGCTGAGTAGCTCGCATCGCCAATTCGCTAAGTCACCAAGTTGTGACCATTCACGGCTCACCTGTATTCCAAAGCTGTGTCGTGATTGGTCGTTTACTGAACCCTGAACGACTGTGATGTCATTTTCAGTCGACAGCAAGTAACAAGATGGCCGACCCCGAGATGGATAAAAACGGGTATATCTTGCTGCTTAACACATATTCCACAAACACAATACTAATAAGAATGCACTCTTTAGACTAGTTGGCGAACATCCACCATATTATTGTAACAAAATTTTTTAGGTTGACTTTGTCTTTAACTGAAAGTGGTGCAAAAAAAAGGCTGTTTTAAACAATGCATTGTCTTTTAATAGAAGTGGAAACATTTGTCAGACCTGACGATGAAGTTAGTGCAGCAGATATATGCAGCCTGGCACTGAGACTCTTTGCGAGCACAAATGTAGCTCCAGGCCCATGACAGATCTTTGCACTGAAGTCTCATCACCATCTGGACCTGCAGGCTCTCGTCTGCTTGTACTGGAGAAACACGAGGCACATTATTTTATTTTATTTTTTTATCATGCACAGTCACAAACTTCATTCTGCTCAAATTCACAGTTGAGCTGTTTGAATGAAGTACGGTAAATTACAGCTAAGGAGGCAAAATTAACATAATTAGATCACTTGTATGATACAAGTTGTATGCAAAACAAATTAAGCTTGAATTCTTTCTTGGCTTGTTTGAAAAGTAATGTAATACCATGTCACGCACACCCAAATGGAGTACGGCACAAAAGTACATTGCTCTATTCATAATTATACAATTACACATGCTAGATCCAAGAAAAGCTAATTCATTATTAACAAATACAACAGCAAAACAACAATGCTGTTGTTGCTGTTGCTTACGGAACTTTTTAGCAACATTTTAGATTTAATTATTGGTAGTACATAGTTGCATTAAAAAAATGCACCCCCACACCTCATGTCTTCATGAATAAACATGATGTTTTAATTGGCTATAAGGGGGCTTTTGTATGGGACATGTGAGGGAGTGTGAGGGTAAAACGTATTTCCTTTCAGTAGAATCTCACATTCTATAGATTCACTACATAAATATGAACTTTTCATGACTTTTCATCCATCCATCCATCAATTTTCTTGACAGCTTATTCGTCACAAGGGTCGCGGCGGTGCTGGAGCCTATCTCAGCTGGCGGTGTACACCCTCAACTGGTTGCCAGCCAATCGCAGGGCACACAGAGACGAACAACCATCCACACTCACAAGCACACCCTAGGGACAATCGGAGCGCCCAATCAACCTGCCATGCATGTCTTTGGAATGTGGTAGGAGACCAGAGTACCCGGAGAAGACTCACGCAGGCACAGGGAGAACATGCAAACTCCACCCAGGAAGGCCGGAGCCTGGACTCGAACCGGAGTCCTCAGAACTGGGAGGCGGACGTGCTAACCAGTCAACCACTGTGCCGCCCCTGACTTTTCATCATCATCATCATCATAATTATTATCATCCATCCATCCATTTTCTTGACCGCTTATTCCTCACAAGGGTCGCGGGGGTGCTGGCGCCTATCTCAGCTGGCTCTGGGCAGTAGGCGGGGGACACCCTGGACTGGTTGCCAACCAATCGCAGGGCACACAGAGACGAACAACCATCCACACTCACACGCACACCTAGGGACAATTCGGAGCGCCCAATTAACCTGCCATGCATGTCTTTGGAATGTGGGAGGAGACTGGAGTACCCGGAGAAGACCCACGCGGGCACGGGGAGAACATGCAAACTCCACCCAGGAAGGTCCGAGCCTGGACTCGAACCGGAGACATAATTATTATCATAATTATTATTATTATCATCATCATCATCATCATTATTATCATTATTATCATCAAGTCCTCAGAACTGGGAGGCGGACGTGCTAACCAGTCAACCACTGTGCCGCCCCTGACTTTTCATCATCATCATCATCATCATCATAATTATTATCATAATTATTATTATTATCATCATCATCATCATCATTATTATCATTATTATTATCATCATCAAGTCCTCAGAACTGGGAGGCGGACGTGCTAACCAGTCAACCACTGTGCCGCCCCTGACTTTTCATTATTATTATTATTATTATTATTATTATTATTATTATTATTATTATTATTATTGTTATTATTATTATCATCATCAATTTTTTTAATTGAATTTTATTTTTTAATAGTTTACCCCCCAACAAAAAAATAACTCAAATAAAATACAAAATTCAGGACCAAGAAAGAATTAGAATACTAAAAGAAAGACCTTTTGTAAAATATTTAAACTATTTCCCTATGTGTTTAATAAATTTATGTTTCAATTTTTCAATTCAACTCCTACAAAAATGAACTTTTCTACAATATGGAAATTTACTGAATTATATCTGTAGCTGTCTCATTAGAGCATTATGAATAATTAATAACAACATCTTGGGTCATGTGTGACTGTTACTTACATAAACATCTGTGATGATTCGCACTTAAAGAGAGATCTTCAGGGTGGACGAAGCTGTACCATGACTGCCCAACCATTTCTTCTGCCGAGTACCCCATGAAATATAAAACACTGAAAGAAATAAGCACAATATTGGTGAGTAAAACAATACCACAAGTTAATAATATTCATTCCGTGTCCTGCTTGTACCTGTCTGATAGGCGAGTAAAGCTCATGTCAAGCGCATGCACGCTGTCGAACCTGGGGCACAAGTGTGACTCCACACCCCTGAGGCGGTCCACTGTGGGGGTGCAAAGGGCCACAAAGAGGGTCTCGTCAACGGTACGCATGGCGGAGAATTGACAAGGCGCCGCAAAAGACTGGAAGCTGCCTCGGACCAGCATCGAGCAGCTGCTATGCTGTTGCCTGAAGCTCTTGGAGGTCTGCATGTTGCATACAAAACTCTGCTCTACAAGAAAACAACAGAAATCATAGTGTGGTAAAGTGCAAAATATCAGTCACATTTCTATGTCCATAAACTACTTTTTTGGAAATATTTACATTAGTTTTAGCTTTTATCTTTTTTGTTTTTGTTTTAAATATTAAAAAAATATGTGATAAGTCAAATGAAAAACATATACAGTGGATATATATATTTAAAAAAAAAAAAAAAAAAAAAAAAAAAAGTCAACACATCCCTTTTTAAATGGCAGGATTTTGTGATATTTAATGACGAAATAAAAAATAAAATAATTTAAAAACATTTCCCACAATTAATGTGTCGTATAACCTATACACATCAACTGTGAAAGTGCTGTTTGTGCCAAACATCCCTTTTGGAATTATTTTTTTGGGCCAAAATGTTAATCTTCAGTTTCAACATTTTTCAAAAACAGAATTCTCACAAATGCATATAGGAAAATGTGTTATGGTTGAACTTGAAATTCCAAAAAGGTATATTTTTGGGCCAAACATAAATCTGCAAAAAAACACCATACTCCCAAAGACATATTTCTATGTTTTATTTTTGTTTTGTTTTTATGCTAGAGCACACAGAAGGCCTCTGAACTGAAGAAAACGCTTGAAGCAATGGTAGTTATTACAAAAACGGCCAGCAGGTGGCAGCAGAGTATAAGAGATCAACCAGGACCATGTTGCAAAAAACTCTTCTTTTTTCCCCCCCACTTTTTAAAACAGATTTGTGATGAAACCCAGCTATATTCTAATTCTAATTGCTGCAAAACGGAAACAGATAGAAATCTACTTCTTTTTTGAAAGAAGAGATGCTAATCTTTCTTTTGTATTCTGTATATTATGTAGCCTTGTAAAAGCAGTCAAAATCCAGGAAAGGGTGTTGCTTCAGTGAAAATGGCCGGGCGTGAATGAGTTAAGCATGGTAGTGGCAGCATAGTCCTTTGGCGCCGTTTGTTATTCTTCAGCGGTTGGTTCCTTAGTCAAGGTGGGGGTAATTATGAAGTACTCCAAATACCAGTTGGTGTTAACACAAAAGCATCTGAGCTTCTGCCAGAAAACCAAATTGTCAGGAAAAGCCTACTAGAGAATTTGAAATTTATTTGGGTGTAATCAGAGGCACTTTCACCAGTGACAGCTGTGTGCTCCCATTTAACATGAGTTTGAATGTGACTATTAATTCTGAACATAGGCCACATGTTCAGTTATAAGAGGGTGTGCAAGCAAATCTAAATTGTTTTGTTTTGACTTAGACTTAAAAGTTCTGCATGTTATGTGGAAAAAGTTTGAAATCGTTTATATTAGTCTATTTTTTTTGTCACAAATACTGGCATTTGAATAGGTGTGTGTTAGGGGTGTTAAAAAAAATCGATTCGGCAATATATCACGATACAACATCGCACAATTCTCGAATCGATTCAATAGGCGGCTGAAACTTCCATTTTTAATGGGAAAATATTCAACAAAACGTCTTACTTCGGGTTACGGTTCACACCTTAAGCATGGAAGAATGTTATATGAACGGAACATTAAGCCTTAATATTTTATTTTAATGCTGTTCAAACATGAAACAGATTACAACCTCTATAAGACTGAAGTTTCAGATAAATAAACAATACATTTTCATACAAATCTTACACTGTACAAGTTTACTGATTAGTATTTTCTAAATTTGAATGAAAAAAATTGCAACAATCGACGTATAAATTCGTATCGAGATTAATCGGTATCGAATCGAATTGTGACCTGTGAATCGTGATACGAATCGAATCGTGAGGTACTAGGCAATTCACACCCCTAGTGTGTGTAGACTTTTATATCTACTGTAGCTCCAAATGTTGTCAACAAAATACACACACACACAAACAAATTGGATACACAGCAGTATGTTCAGTTTTGATATTCATCAAAAGTGACATTAAAAATGAAGTTTCAAAGTTGGGAAAAAAGATATTGCTGGCATTAGGCCAAAACCTTACAAAGTATTTCCAAAAATCATCACTTTTCACGATACCCCAAAAATGGGATGTTTGTTCAACAATTAAGATTGCATCATCAAAGAGAAGGAACCATTTTCAACACTTTAGATTGGTCAGTAATTGGCAAAAATGGCACCCACATGTGGACTGACCAAAAGTATAGATTTTTGAAAAAAATTTGCTAAATTGTGACATAGGAAGTTTCAGCCCGACACCAGCAATATGCATTTACATAGATGACCACAATATCCTGTTTTTTTTTTTTTTTTGCAATATGAATATATCTACATAATCCTTGTCATAGTCTGTTAGTAATCTGAACCCCAAAAATAAATCACTTTAAAACATTTCCTATAGCGTGTGCTTTTTACATCATAGATTTAAATTATTAGCCCCCATATGTCAAGAAAGGTTCCAGAGTCATTAAATTTTTCCTCAATATGAGGATACCATTTTGAGATCTGAAGCACTGCACATTGTCAATACACATAAGATGTATTTTTTGCCTTACACAAAACTTTGCAGCAGACAATTGGTTGATTTTTCGCAAAACTCCAATAAATTTTGTATTACCTGATGATATCTTTTCATTATGTCCCTTCAGGATGGTCTCAATAACATCACTGTCCTCACGTTCCACCATGTCATATATGGTGTCTCCTTGAAGCACGTCTACCTGAGAATGGAATAAAAAGTTTTACTCATTTCTGAATAAAAGATTCAGTTTGTCTTTTTAAAGCTGAGTCTCACCATGGTAAGGCCGAGATATTCGTCTACATTTTCGGACACGTAGACCAGCCTCCCTTGGACAGTAGTGACGAGGATGAAACCATGCAAGGCTTGGAGAAAGGCCTCATAGGCGAAAGAGCAGGGGTGAGCCTCTACAGTGGGAAGCCCTAAAGGAAGAAACGCGAGTTCATTCTCGATTCAACGTTTACAAAAGTGAGAGCTATTCAGCACTCACCTTGCAAGAAAACCGACTTCCTGATGTAGGTGCACACGGCGGCCATTGAGTGCAGGTAAGAGAGGCGCTCCTGGTCCGCCAGCGGGGTGGGGAGCAGAGCTCGCATATTCCTGATCTCGTGATTGATGTGGTCCCGCCGTGCTTTGGATGCGCCTTTGGTGGATCTGTGAGGAACCATGGCGGCCAAGTTGAAGGAAAACCAAAAACGGGCAAACTCACCAGTGGCTCACTCGCACCCCAAAAACGATGTCTGCGTTCATCATAGAAAAGAGCACTGACTGGCTTGGCTACCACTTTTTTCCAAAGAATTAGACTTGGAACATAAATGGTTCCTATGGCAACTGCTGTGATGAGAAGCTGTCGTGTCTGCAGTGGAGGATGAAGGCTCTCACTGGACTTGCTGCGTGTGTTGTGTGCGCGTGTGATCATTATCTGTCCTGAGCCTTTTTATAGCTGCCGGGGGCTTCGGTGTGGGGGCGTCACACTCAAAAGTGGAGGCTGGGCTTGTGTTGTATGAAGAGACTACAATGGGAGAGGGCACCCCACATCACAAAAGGAGAAACATGTTCACTTTGGGCTGCTTCTGTAGTAAAGCAGAAGTTTTCACAAATCAATGCTATCTCGCCTCAATTTCATCAAATGAGGGTCAAGAGAGCTGTATGTAAAAAGCGCCATTAACATGTATAATACTCATTTTACAGTCAATATTAGTGCCTTGCTCAAGGATAGCTCAGAAGCAGAGTAGCATCTCTCTAATAACTTATTGCTATTTTCACATTTTGTGTACAGCAGGAGTTGAACTGTGACCTTCTGGTTTTGAAGCTCAACTCCCTTATAGACGAGCTACGTTCCATATAGAGCTGTCAAAATGAATCAATTAATCACCAGGTAATCGATTATCAAATTAACCAAGTATTTTAATAATAGAGTAATTGTTTGAAGCTATTTTTTTTTATTTAAAATTGTTCAAATCATCTGATTTGAGAATATCAACAGTAATTGTTCACTACTGTGTGTAGTTCTTCATAAAAGAAGACTAGATTATCTTCTGTGTTTGCAATTTCAAAAAAATATATATTTTTACTTTGGAAAACAATGACCGAACCGGTAACATAGTACAACACCATTACTTATTTCTTTCTTTATTTATTTATTTTAAACACTGTACGAATACAAAGTATGGAATAAACACCAACCACTGGTTAATAAAAAGTAATCAGGGAAAAAATACTTTTGCAATACACTTGAATGCAAAATTAAAATTAATCACATTAGTCAATTAACTCATTCAAACCCAAAAACGGATGAAACTATGAAATGAACTTTGTCCTTCCCGACCATAACTTATTTATACGTTTTTTCTATGCTAGAGCACACAGAAGGCTTTGATGCAGCTTCTGACCTGAAGAGGTCACTTAAAGCAATGGTAGTTATGACCAAAAAAAAAAAAAAAAAAAAAAAAAAAGGAGGCCAGCAGGTGGCAGCAGAGTATAAGAGATCAACCAGGGCCATGTTAAAACAAGCTCTTTTTTTCCCAGTGTTTTCAACAGGTTTGTAAATAATGATGAAACTTAGCTATATTCTACTGATAGTTGCTGCAAAATAGAAACACTTTTTTTTCTCATCTTTCTTTTGGTAGTTTCCATGTTTTTATAGCAATAGAACACAATATTCTGTGGGCCTTACAAAATCAGTCAAAATCCAGTTGCTTCAGTGAAAATAGCTGGGAGTTAATGAGTTAATCGGTTGAATAATTGATAGATTAATCTATTCTAAAAATATTCGAAAGGGACAGCACTACCCATACAGGAAATTCTTTACTGTGATGCAGTCGTGCTAATCACAAGGCCTACGTGCTGCCCCAGCATCAATCAATCAATAAATGTATCAATCATATACAATAATACAGTTGGCTGACCTGAACCTCCGGCAGACGGCGTGCTTGTCATCAACACGCACACGGTGCGAGACGCACGGTGCGTTCACGTCACGTTTGCAGGTGTTGCACCAAGTTGTCATGTTGATACTGAAATTGCCACCTGAGGAAATAAAAACACAAACATACACACATTTCCTTTTTAAACACACAAATCAAAGCATCAAAATATCAGCTATTCAATTTGACATTTACTATTTTAGATATTCCGATTAGATATGACCTAAACAGTGCTCTTCATCTCCTACCTTTGCGGTCTGATGAGTGTCAGCCACCTGTGTGCGTGACTCCCTTTTTTTATAGGCTCAAAACAGAACCCTCGCATCCAAAAAAGGGGAGGGCAAAAAAACAAAGTGGGATAGAGTTACTTGTTGTGACGATGGCAAACCGCACAAGAGGGTTATATTTAGTGGAGAAACCCCTAAAATAAACTGCATAGATTGCAACTCTTGCCCAAAAATTAAACTGAATTTAATGAGGAAGTTAAGTTTGATTTTTTTGACACAAATGTTCAGTTTTGATTGATGCTGTCAGAGAGGTATACAAATACTGTACACCAAACCAGCCTCAATATTATGAAGACCACTTATGCAATATAATGCAGCTGTGAAATACATCTCCATAAAAACAATAATGCTCACTTTTGAATGTTACTGTCAATTAGTAATGTTTATTGCATATGTGTAAAATAGCAGTGCAACATATTGAGAGCTGGTCAATCTTTTTTTAGTTTCTCATGTAACTAATTGATATGCCTTATACATAACAGCTCTCAATAAGATGCAGCACCAACAGCAATAAAAATGGACTTTGTAAATGCAAACATTTGATACAGTTCTTGTATTGGAAGTCATATGGCAAGCAGAAAAGAAAACGGATGGCTACAAAAGATGTGAGAAATACTGACTCATGTTTGTTTGGTTTGGTAAAAAGTCAAATTAATTTCATTGTTATTCTGCCAATTTGCAATAAAAGTTATCTTATGACACTTTCTATATAGCAGATATTAAGAGCACGCTCTTCACACATTGAAGGATACCAGCTGAAGCAAACATCAGCAAGACAATGAAAAACACCCCTTTGACAGGAAGAACTGAAACACAGAGAAAGGGAGAAAATCTTTTTCCAAGATTTAATAAACCAGTGAGTCATTTGATAAGCAAAACGCTTGTAACTACACTAATTGTATTTTTGGGTCCCTTTTGGCATTTAAAGTATAATTGGTAATGTGGCAGGAACTAATAAAACACTGATAAACTATTGACGTATATGTACGTTTCACAAATGTTTATGAAGAATTTAGAGCTGATGTTAAAAATTTACAAATCCTTCCGCAAAGTGGTGCCTGCAATGTTTTTCTGAGCCTAACTCCTCTGATGTTTGTTTTCGACCCTTTGCCATCATAAACATTTGGTTTGAGATACTACAACATTATTAGTCAAGAGCATGCAGATACATCATTGATTTGTGAGGAGTCGTGTGAGCCAATCTGTGTCAGTCTGTCATCAGAGGGTGCATTAGTCACTCAATTAATCCCCTGATGCAAACTCAAGGTTTTGAATGTGGAACACATTGGGCCTAGTCTCATTAAATGAGATCCTTTAAGAGATTTTGAGCATCAAACTCCAATATGACTAAAAAACACCTTGGATGCTTAAAATGTGCAGCCATGTCATTTTATGTGGCCCTTCCTTGAAACGTGATATTTATTCAAGCTCCAGCTTCGATCCTCTCGGGGCTCCTTAAATACCTCTTTTTCACAAAATCCCCCAATTTAGCGTCCGTGAGCCGAAAACTAGAACTTGAGCGATGGCATCGGAGCGGGACAAGACAAAACAAACCACTCAGAGCAAATCCTCAGTCGGATTCTCGAGGACCGATGGGATCGCGTGAGCCCCGAAGGGAAATTAGAGCGCAATTTGGCCAAGGCTTTCCCCGCATTAACGCCTGCGTGGTGGAGCGAGGAGGGCTCCGGGGCCAGACAGAGGGACCCGGCAATGCCCTGCTTCCTGTGTTGCGTGGGGCCAGGCGGGACAGGGTGTCTCTGCAGCCTCACTTTGAGCTCAGCCTCCGTCTGTGGCCTGCACTTAACTGCAAAGATAACGGTGACTTTATAGCTGAGGGCTGGTGACAGACAGGAACGCACTGCCAGGTAGGAAGGGGCAACGATTGGAGCTGGGTTTCACACACTAACGATGGGGACCCCCCGAATGCAGCCGCACGCGTCCGACTAAGGGCGTGTGAGGTGGGGGTGCCCGATGTAGACATTGAGGGCTATCAGACAGGGCGACTTGGGGGGTGGGGGGGGGTGCGGGATACAACGCTCTGGAGTTGAACAGGAAGCATTAAATTGAGAGACGAGGGCTTCAAAGTCTTGAAGTGATACAAATTGAGCTGAAACAGGAATATGCTGCCTCAATTACCTAAATTTACTGCTGGTATATTTTCAAAAATGTTAAATGGTGATGAGTTCCATTAGCGTTGCCTTGACAGTGGCATGTCTGCTGAGAAGGCAACTAAATAATTACTGCAAATAATATTCATGTATACAACTAGAAATTATCAGGCGATTTCCAATGTGACAGCTACAGGCTTAAGGAAGTTAAAATTGACTTTTAGTCTGTTGCATACATGAAAGAAGTTCCGTCTGTTCTCTGACATATCCAAATAAATTATGGTTCTGCCTAAACAAGTCCAGAACCATCTTTGAGAGGTTTTTCTACATTTCCTTATGGAACAAGATAGTATCTTCAAATAAAGTATAACCTGAAAAACTGATCAATATAAGAAACACGTGTCAAGATAAAATACTTCATAATGGTGGTTGTATGCTACATCTAAAATACTTTCCGCAATTCTGGCTAAAACCTTCAGATGGCGACAAAAATGCTAAAAAAGGAATTTAATCTTTCAGCATTATCACGACTAGTGGTATAACAAAATATATCACAATACCGTAAATTCAGGTTCGGGGAATTCAGGTCCAGAAAGTCAAAAACCCTGCCACAGATTGGCTTCAGCCACAGGTGTTTCTAATTAATTAGGTAAACGAGCTCATAGAAGCACCTGATGAGTAGAAGCACCTGTGGCTAAAGTCAAACTGCTTCAGCGTTTGTCCTCTCTGGACCTGGATTCCCCAACCATGCGTATATTTCAACATTACCTGCAACCTTCGCCAGGATAAACGGTTTAGATAAAAGGATGGGTAGAATTTATTATTATTTTTTTTGGAGCGGGCACTATAGTATAAGAAATCACTACAGTATACTCATGACAACAAAAAGACAAAAAAAGGTGGTGGGGGGGCAAAGCACTGAGTTTGGTTTAAATACAAAACCTGTAATGTTTAGTTTGACACTAAACTTAAACTGGGAACAGCATGAAACAACATGAAGGCCAAACTGTTGCTTTTTGTGAAATTAGTCAAGTTGAAAAACCTGTTAAGTTTGGATCAAAGTCAAAAGTGCTAAGTAAAGGGATGGCAATAGAACAAATGATATGAGGGAAATTAACTCATTCAAACCCAAAAACATTTAAACACTTTTTTTTTTTTTTTTTTTTTAATACTTTGTCCTTTGGTCCCAAAAAACATTATTACAAAAAAAACAGACAGCAGGTGGCAGCAGAGCATAAGAGATCGGGGCGCTGTTGCAACAAGCTCTTTTGCCAATGTTGTCACCAGGAATGTGAATATTGATGAAACTTGGCTAAATTCTGCTTCAGTTAAAATGGCTGGGAGTGAATGAGTTAAGGATGAAAAACAAAAGTCCGAATGACATAAGTAAAACGTTTAAGTGAAACATGCTTAATTTTTTTCAAGAGTTCCATTCAAACCCCGAACACACACACACATACCCAGAAAGACATAGGCCAACTGTTGTCAAATTGTCTCAGATTTATTACTGACATAGTTAAAGCATATTGCACAGGAAGTCCTGACCAACTATTACAATCTCCCCACAATCGTAAAAAAAAAAAAAAAAAGAAAAGAAAAAAGAAAAAAAAAACAATAAGAAATTGGTGAGCATGTATGTGGATAATTGAACATTGAACACATACTTCAGTTATTTTATAAGATTTGTTAGGAAGAAACAAATGGATACATTACACTACTATGCCATGTGACTGGCCACAATACAGTCATTGGTACAACTGTCCGACAGCGTTAGCCATTTTGGAAAGCAAGGCACACCCCTTCAACATCTTTTTAAACTGTAGCTTAAAGGGTGGATTAAATCACAGCCATTACAAAAATATTTAAACAAACACACCAGTCATTCGCATCATTAAGGTTGCCTTACTGGAGCTGTACGCATCATTGTCAATCCTGTCTCCTTATCGATGTGTTTTTGTCCCTGAAGAGTTCCATCACCCATCGTCTTTATACACAAAAAAAAGGAGGGGGAAAAAAAACATCACCACCACACAACAGAATTAGAAATATTATCAATTTACTGGTGGCCATTTGGTGTCAAATCTTGTTGACTTCTTTTCAGTGACTGTTGAGCACTGACTGACTGAGGAATATTGTGTGTGAGGTGTCCATGTGAATGAGTGAATGTGCATTTCTGTGAGTGAGTGCATTAAATCTTTGCTTTGTGGTCTTCATTTGAGCAGAGATCAGCATAATCTTGTCTCCTCTCTGACTGTCCTGATATGCTTTAGTGCTGTAATCTGCCATCTTGAACCTGCAATTTAACGTACACTGATTTGTAAACATATATGGTGCAGGCCAGTTCAGCTTACACTGTTAGGGCCCAGGTTGCCAGTGCTGGGTCTTTTTTATTTTATTTTATTTTTTACCCTTATATCCTCTTAGAAAGAAAACAAACAGTACAAAGATCATATTGCCTGTGTCACAAAAGCCTCGCAGCACTTCTTCACCTCCAAAACAAAGGTAACACACAGAGTTGAGGCTGTAAATATGGACTTGTCAATTGACAACAGAAAACAGTCTCCAAAAAATGTATTTTTTCAGTCTAGTCTCTCTTAGGTTAAAAAAAATGGCAGTAGGGAAAGAATTCATTCTTATACATACAGGACTGTCCAAAAAAAGTCTTAGCAGTGACAATCACTCATGAAAAGCGCTGTCTATTTTGTAAAATGTGAGTAAGCGAGCAAAATTACTTACTGGCATGGAGTATATCAAACACAGACAGGAGGTGCCACTGTAATTCTGGGGGCTGGGTGGATCCAACGTTAACATAGTAAACAATCTAATTATAATAATGATAAAAACAAATACAAAAAAAAATACCAATACACCAAAAAGCACCACCGTTCCATATAATAAACGTTTTTTTTTTTAAATAAAAAATGTGTTCTGTTGTATTTATGTAATATTTTTTTAATGTATACTATTTACTGGTTTACAATGTCAAAATGAATGCTGTGAAAAAGGTTGAAATGAAAAACAGAGTGAGTGACAACCCAAGATGTTTGTCCTTATCTTGAGAACAGAGACTTAAAAAGGCAAACGAGTAACTGTTTCGTGATTTCAACTGACTTGCTAAAACTATCATGGTTATTAAAATATGATCCTACAATTAAATGTGGATGACGAACGTTCGTTCTAGAGAGTGAAATTTTAAGGCAGCCCTTACGCAGTTGGATCACGTCACTTGCACGCTCTCCTGGAGTCAAAAAGCAGGTGATGAGGATAGTGTCTGACACCACGTGGATTGTCAAAAAAAGAGCAAGAGCTTGGTGATGCATATTCAACAAAAGTGTCACGTGTGCGTAGATCACACACTAAGCAATTATATTGTGATTCATTTCTTAGATTTGGCACAGCACACTTGTGGTTGGCGGGGAAGCAGGTAAGTAACAGCACAGCGACGTAATTTTTAAATAGTGACATGGGAAGGTCTTATTCAAGACTTTGAGATAAGCTAAAGGGAGAGATGGACTAAGTGGTCACAACTGCCTAGTAAATAAATGCCTGTTGAGTTAGGTAGGGTGCTCGCCGGGTGGTGACAAAGCAAGAGCAAAAGTTAAGCATCTCAAAGTTTTTTTGTTTTTTGTTGTTGAAACCAGTACAGCACCCAATAATCAACATCCTTGAACACAAAAACAATAAGTTAACTCTTGTAATTATGGCATGAAGTGCACAATAGGTTGTGCTGTTTGTGTGAGTAAATCTGCAAATGAAATTCTGAGCGGATAAGTAAATAAAGTGAGTTTCAATTTGTTAGTCTATTGACCCATTAGCTGCAAACGGACATGGTATGTGTATAAATTAATGTACATTCTTATGACCATTTAAGTCTCCATTTGGAGATTGTGTTCAGATTTGTCTCTCAAAGAAGCTTAGTTGTGTTTGATGACATCAACATTCACTTTCCCACCCCTCCAATTTCTTCCTGTGCTTCAAAGTCTATGATTATCATAGGCTGATTGATTTTTTTAAAGAGAAAAAAAAAACAAAAAACAAAGAAGAGAGAGGGTGAGCGGGTCTCACCCATTTTTCTTTTCCTCTTGTGAAACATCCTGAGCATGAGAAAGTCCACTGAGTCCAAACAAGTCCTATGCGGGACATTTTGGATAAATAAAGAGATTAAATCCAGCACGGATGTGCATTTGACATAACAGTCCCTCCATGATCAACTGGATCTGACAGAAAAAAATAAAATAAAACAATCTGCTTCATATTCAGCTTTATGTCAGCCATGTGGGGAGACAATCGGCCTGCTTATGGTGCTGTTGGTGGTCATGGCAGACAGTTCCCACCTGGACAGAAGAGGAAGTGTGTTGAATGGTTGTTAAAATCATGAAAGGGTGAACATAAAAAGTGTTATTACTTTTATCATACAGAAGTTAAAAAATGTTTACGGCTAAACCCTTAAATAATTGGTCATTAAATAATTTGTTTTCTTTACTTTAGACTCAAAGGATTTTTTATTCATTTACAGTATTTTTATTTTTTAATAAAAACAGTTTGGATGTCAACCAGCGTCACGGAAAGGTTGAACTGTATTACACATGCTACATACAGTTTTCATCAAACCTGACACATTTTTACGCGATTAAATGAGACCACATCACATTCCAAAAAGAATTGAACTCGTTTAAGTGTATCATCCCTCAATGAAGTAATGGCGTGACATTATTTGGATGAGGATGAGGGAAGGCTGTGATGTAACTTGAGAACCAGGAGCAGGGGCTGACAACAGGGTCTAGTACTGACCTGATGACAGGTCAGAGGTTGAGCTCCAGATTGTTATCACTGGCTCTGGTTTCAGAGCCCACTCAGTGGTTTTGTTAGTTTTTTTGTGCAGTGTGTATGTATTGGAGAGGGGAGATTGGCACAAGGGCAGGCGATGCCAACGAGGGGAAATCGGAGTTAATCAGTCTCTTGTGACCTCACAACTTTTCTCTTTCACACATGCTCATAAAAAAAACCCCAACAACAACAACAACAACAACATTATACCGATAATTTATAAACAACACGAAAGGGGATCTTATGCAAGGTGGCAGTGATGATCTAAGAAAAATGAGCGGTTGATTCAGTTTTAATGTTCATGTGTCCTTATGTAGTGTCATGGAAAAATAGTTTAAAACATCCATCCATCCATCCATGTTATTTTTCTGTATAGAAGAATGCATAAACCAGCCATAATAACATTATGATCACTTCCAATGTAAGAGCTGATTACCCACCCCAAAATCCCAAATGGATGGGTCATACAGTTTTTTGTTTTATTTACATTAATGCAATCAACTCTTTTGACAACCTGTAATTAACTGCCGTCATTTTAGATGCTTGAGGAACAATATCATAGCTTTAATTCATAAATCATTCAATAAACAAGTATTCTCATGGTTTTTTTTTCTGATGTGCATAACTTATTGTCTTCACAAATTTATTAAAGACAACAGTGACAGAACAACCTGAGCAAAACTTGGGAGAATTAATAAAAGATAAAAGTATCATTATTTTTGTAAATCATTACGTCTACATATTGGCAAAGAACAACAAACAACAACACGGGCATATAGAACAGGATGTTTGTCAGACCTGATATCATGTGGGAGGCCCGACTGCTCCAAACTGTACTGAATTACAGCTATTTTGCATAATGTCTTCAAATTAGGACCTGGAATAAAGAAAGGGGCATGAGTCATGTAGGAAAGTGATACACGTGAATAATACATTTAGAACAGAGCCACGTCACATAATTAAAAGCAGATTATGTTCTGAAAATCACCATCTTCAAGTACATCTTATACAGTATTCACCACATAACATGAGGCTTGTGTGAAAACTGAATGATGCATTAACATAAAATGTGCCTATCTACACAGAAAACTCCCACGCCATTCATTCAGAAAAAAATCATCTCATCGCAACTGAATGACGTATGATCAATTGACACACAGCTGAGAACAGGAAGAAACAACTCCGTTTTTCATTCTAAGTGGACAAGGTCAGGTGAGGCCTGTTTCTTCAGTACAGTATGTACAGAAAGAACTTTCCTTTTCAATTGTATTATCTACCCTTCAAAAGTGGTACGTCGAGGTCTCAGGTGATCAGGGCCATCATATGATAAAAAAACAAAAATAAATAAATAAATAAATAAAATAAAACATCAATGACCAATCTGTAGCCGAGCAACAACCGCCAAGCACAAATGAAGAGGCAAGGATACTTACTTCACTTAAACTATCTACACATCTAAACACTTTAAGAACAATCTCAACGAGGTAGGTAAAACCACAAACCGCAACTACTTCAAACACTTCACACAATGCCAGATAAGAATCAGAATGCACTAAAATGATGGCGGGAGGAGAGTAAGAAGAACGAAAGGCATAACTCTTGATCTGAAGCATTATCTGTCTTGCATGGACACGCATGGCCGACAATGGAATAGGCGTACATATAGTATGCGAGATGTGACTACTTTTATGGTATGACGAATGCTGCATATGTATAGTAAACCATGTTTCAAAATGACATTAAAATGATGCAAAGGTTGAGTAAGAGCTAAATGTGCCGCAAGGTGGGCCTACGGTCATTTAAATTTTGCACCTGTGGGCCACGGGCAGCATATCAATTATGAGCGGTTGCTGTTGCCAAGGAGATGCTCAGTTTCAATTTAGCTTCAGAATGTTATTTACCTGTATATAGAAATACGGTAAAAAGAAATAGGAGCAGCACGTACAATCCTGACTTCATTTGTGAATGGCAGTAAAGAGGCAGAGCCGAGTGCGTGGAGTGTGTCTTAACCTTATCCAAAAACGCATTGAAACCTTCGAAACTCAAGCAGGATATCAAAACCAAACATTCAGCACTCGAAAGAAAGTCTGTTGAATTTTTCAAGCGAAAAGAAAATGGGTCACGGTGTCAGAAAAAGTCCATCATGGCAATGACAAGCAGCTCTAAAAGTGCTTTGAAAGGAAGCTACCTCGTAGCGTTCACCACAGTGGAGGAGCTGTTCTACCTGCAACTGTGGAGCTATGATGTGAGACGATCGGAAAGACCGCTGCAAAGGAGCTGCTGACTAGGTAGCCAGTTTTTCTCTTTCTAACTTGACAAGTGTCACAAACACCGCTCGCTCTACTGTTGTTGTTGATGATCATGTCCAGTTGCTCTATTACAGTGGGGAGTGATGGCTCTCAAAAGGATGAGACCTTAATTGTTCATTTTAACTAATAATAGTTCTTTTTTTTTTTCATCTTGTCCCCTCCGTGTCCTGTGACAGCCATCCTGTTTTGTCCAAGGTGGCCCAAAACATAATTGCAAAGGAAATATGTAAATGTAGCAGAAGGTGTGAGGTTAGGTATAAGGAAGATATTGGTAAGACTACATTTATCGACCATCATTTCTATGTGCAAAAACAGACAATGCCTCTGCCTGTACAATTGCATTATCATGTCTGTTTTTATTTGACAATATTTTGTGAAAAGAGATACTCACTGAAATCTAAAATGTAGAGGTCTGAATGATCCATGAGGTCAAATTCATCACCCATTCCTTGCTCAGGGCAGGGACTGCAAAAAAGATCAAAGACAACAGTTTGTAGTTATCAGCAAAAAATAAAACATTAACACAGCTTTAGCTTTGCTTCGACAAGCCTGAACCAAAACGGCATCAGGTAATTGGAAAATGTATATTTCCATCCAACGTCTTACCATATTTGATCACCACATTATCAAAATAAAGCACAGATGGTTAAAAAAGAAGAAAAGGTGAGCTGGCCACACATCATTCAGCTCTCCTTATCACAACCAGCTTGATTTAAGCCCACAGGAAGTCGAGCAGTGCAGTAAGACAGGCTGGTCCATGCAGATAGCCTCCCAGACATGTGCTGCCGTTTATATCACTACACATCTGTTTCCTGCCATGGCAAGACGCCCGCACACACACGCACATGCAAAAACACCTGCAACACATAGGTGCATCACTGCCAAAATATCTGACCAAGGTCTATTTGTAAAAGTTATTTTAATAGATTGTAATTGTGATTGCAAAAGAGAATGATTTTACTACGATAAAAAAAATAAAATAAAAGAAAAATTAAAAAAAATTTTAAAAAAAAACCTTAACCAAGTAATGGGCAAGTATTCCGAGACCAAATAAGAACAGATGGACCAGTCTGATACAAATATTTGCTCACAGACAGCTTGATAAGGTGTTTGTGACGATGGCGATTGTCATCGTCCCAGTGCTATACGTTTAGCACATTACACTATTTTTAAATTAAATTATACCTAAAAACAAAAAGTCATTCACATCCACATATACAGGCAGAAAAGTTGATTCCATAATGGGTTGTACTGTGTATGAACTGATATTGAAGTAGGCCTGTGCAATATAGCCCAAAATTCATCAATGGTACCCATTCACCGAAAGGGTATGCATCACGATATAAATTTTTTGGATATAAAATATTTTTAATTTCGTAATTATTCAATAATTAATAATTTTTGAATTGGTTAGTTATACAGATCATTAGATTAGCTTAGATAAGCTAAATTGATGAATTCCGTAATGATAAAGCAAACATGAAATTAGGATAACAGTTATGCAAATTTCAAGTGAGTCGCCTGTCCCAAATAACGCAGAAATAAGTAAAGTAATATTGCCTGATATTTTAAATAAATCAGTACTGTCTTTTACATTAGTTTTAAATAATTCATTCAAATATTCGTGTCAATGGATTGATTAGCCTTTACAAATTGAATGGAAACAATGGAAAACAGCAAGGTGAAGGGCAACTTTTCCGCTGTGGATGGGCTTTCCAAAATATTTTAATTTATTAATTTTCTTGGTGGCCCGACACATTGCTGTTCTTGCATTGGGCTCATCTTTTTTTTAATTTTTTTTTTCTATGATTAGTTTTTAGGTTTTTATATTCAAAGGCACTCTCGTTTTTTTTTTAAACTAAAGTTTTAATTTTTTTTATTTTTTTAGCTTTAGTTTTTTTCATTTTGTTAGATATAACTCCCTACTCTTATACCTTCACGCATCGAATGCAAAAGAAGTAGTGGTCAGATTTCGCTACCTGATCACCTGGCAAATTCTTACCTTCTATTGAATAAACCGTTTATAATGCGCATCCCTACATTGAAGTGTCTGTATTGTGATAGACAAAGTGGGATCAGTGTGCATCCCCACTTGGCAGTTGATTAAATTATTTCAGGATCCCCTCCACCCCTTCTACTCATCAATCTCCATTTCTCTTCCCCGTTGTCTCCGCCATCGAGGCTCCCTTTCGCTGCGTGTTCAGGATGTTGTAAGGGGTTTACGTTCCTAATCTTCCCCAAACAAACATGTTTGAGGCTTAAAGCAGCCAGGAGAGGTGCAGAGCACGAGCACGTTCGTCCCAGAGGGCCAGCTGTGGAAGTCATTACACCCCCTGCCCCCCAGGAGGTGATCCACCCAGGCTTATAAGGTGCCTTCAACCGAATACCCTCAAACCATCACAGTCCCATCATCGGAAGACTGGAGACCCTTATCTCTGCTTCCCGTCCTTCATACTGGCCTACTGGCAGCACCATCACTCAAAGGTCATGCAAAAAAAATGTTCAGGTGCAGTGGGAATGTTGGTGTAGAAAACAACACCAAAAACTAGATTGAGGGAATTGTAATCGACATACTGAAAACATGTAATGGGCACTACAATGAAGACAAACAGAAGAGTACAGTAATTGAATAAGTGCAGAATTCTTGAGGACAATACTGACAGATAAAGGTTGCTCTCACCTAGCTTAGCTGCTAGGTTAATACTGTACGTAAAGCAAATAAACAGATTTAGTTATTTATGTGCCTGCTGTGTTTTTGTGCATTTCAATACAACTGTGGTGGATAATGTGTATTACTGTGCATTAGAAATTGTTGAAAACTGCCAAACTGGAACTGCTATCATGATGTACTATATAATTAAGTCTTATTTTTTGGTCCAAGTAAAGCCAGATATGATGGTATAAAACAACAAAATAATAATAAAGTTCCAGGCGGAGGACTTAATTATGGCCCAGGATTAAACTACTGACAAGACTGCTGAGTAAGCACGTGTGGAAAAAAATTGCTGGCACATCTCTGTTAATGAAAATAAACACAGCGCAATGGTCACCGAAATAACTTGGAACTGACAAAAGAAATTCAACTGAATCATTTTAAGAAACAAATTAATGAAACAAACATGGAGAAAAATGAGGACTCCTATATTGAAAATAATTTGACCATAGAGACATGTTGAACTTGTCTTCTCATCGCAGCAGTCATTATGCCGTTTGGTGACATGGCATTTACCAGATTAAACTTGGAACACAGAAAGCAAAGGAAAGGGTTGTCTCATGAGATTGAAAAGAAAATTAGAGACAAGCATGCACTTGATCAAGGCTACAGTCAGGTCCATAAATACTGGGAGTCAGCACTGATCTAAATCCTACAAAACATCAGCGGAAGGGGCTGAAACATGCTTCCTGGACAACTGGAGCAGTTCGCTCAGACGCAGTGGGCTAACATACATGTGGATATGTGCAGAGGTGTCAAAACGGTATAAAATGGAAGGGTCTCCGTATATATTATATATACCCTTTACGGTGGAAATTCAACCCCTTTTCAAGACAGTGTACCATGTATCAAGCGTGTCGCAACAAATAAGGCAAGAGACAAGCGGAATGGTTCGGAAAATAAAAAAATATTCACGAGCCGGCAATTTAGCGTTCAGCAGCTCAGACAGCAAAACCAATTAATGTGACAGTCATCATATGTGCTTTTGGCAGCTCACTTTCCTTCCAACCGCCACCCAAGAGTTTTCTTTATTCCTACCACTGCCTCAAACTTGTTGCTGAAGGTTATGAAAAGTTGAACAAGTGGGAATGACACCATCAGAAACAGAAGTAACTCCACTATCTCACGAAAACAATGTAGCGCCGTAGCTTGTCAACAACTCACGCAGCGAGAGCGTGTCAGCCTTGGATGCTGACGCGTGAAAAAAGTAGAGATAAGCAGATGTCTTAAGAACAGCAGCAAGAGAAATGACAATTTTACTGCTGGGAGACAACTTTCTCACATGCTCATGGACAATATTAACCTGGGTGTGAAATCCAGCAGCACATTAATGTTTTATTGGTCTTTGTAAAACAAGCCAAAAGAGATCTTAGAAGCAGGGGAAGGAAAAAGGGGGGGTTGATGGAAGCGGGAAAGTCACAGTGTTTGACTTTATGTGGCGTCCTGGTGTTTGATGGTTCACTTTGTTACTCGATCAGCAAAGTATCACTACGTGTCAAAGTGGTTCCACCGACCCCACAGCAATGGTGGTTCCCAGTCAAAAAAAAAAAAAGCTAAAGTGACACTCCCCCACTAAAAAAAACAGTGGTTGCTATTTCAAACAGCACTCAATGAGAGTGTCTAATGACCCAATTGCCACCCGTTCTAGTAATGCACTGACTTCTCCACCTCATTACCTTGGAAACTCGGCCTCTCAAACAGTAGAAAATCAACTACCGTCCTAAAACTAATGAGGGAACACTACAGAGCCTAGGAGTAGTCTAAATTGGGAACTCATGCATGTAAACACCAAACAATTCTGCAAAACAACCAGCAAGAAATTCAAGTGTTAGGTGTGAAAGTTAGAGCTGATGTTCTTAATACAAATAAATGTTGTGAACAGTGGACAAATCAGTTGGTGAGTCCTTTCATTGCCAATATCCTCATTCTTGGAGTGATACCATCTGCATCCTGCTCCTTTTGCTACATCCTATTGAACTTTGCTCCTTCAGTACCATCTAACTCACAGGAACTTATCCCACACTACAACTTCCTGTGAAATAACTTATCAGGGTGAGCAGACACATTTAATTATTTTGTTTGCTTTTCAGCAAGTTTCAGCGGCTATTTTTTAACAGTCTTGGATTACTTATTCCATCATAAAGTATAAAACTGCATTTTGAACCTGTATGTATAATGTACTGGTTGAGAGTACCAACTTTGTGTGTCTGAACCTGTATCCAAATCTTGTTTAAAATGACATACTGGACTGTTGAGAAGCAGTTAATCAAGGTTTCAACAATCCATTTGTTATCACTGATTGTTAGATTCCCGTTCCTTTTCTTTTTTTTTTTTCCTTTCTTAATCTTTTCTGTCTCACCTAGTCTTACCAACATATCTGTGCCCCCTCCTGAGTGGTGGCTGGAAGTTGGATTAAGACTTGTAGTCCCATGATGAGAGTGAGACAGACTAACTACTGCTGACTCCTGAAAATGCCCGTCATCAGATTACCGGCAGACTAAAATGCTGGTTGCTAATTAAATTTAAATGTCAAATTCCAAGCCTTGAGGAAAAAAAATAATTTGCCTTTCAAATAGAACTAAGGTGCAAACATATAATCTATTAAACTTCTTTTTGCAATATATATGTATATTTTTTTTTAAATCACATTGTGCTGACTAGGGCAATGGAGAATGGAAAATAATCTAATTGCGATTTGTGGTTTTATCACAAACCATATTATGGTATATCTTCAAACCATGAGCTATAGAAATGTTCTACTTTTTCACAAAACAGTCACAATTGGTCAAAACAAAATATTTAAATACGCCATAAAATAAGCACCATACTTGAGGCCATCTAGAATGTCCCACAACACTATTTCCTGTCCGCCATGTGAAAGGGAATATTAAATCAAATGATGAACTTCCATTTTTGAATGACATTACAAAGTGTCACCGATGCAAGTTGTTTATTTGAGCTGCCGTGGCGCACTCACCCCTATGACACCATAATGTACACAGGCTGTTGGTGGGTTAAGGAGGGTTAAGATGCAGATGAAATACTAGCATGGTAATGTCTTTGAAGGGTAAATCACTGAGTTGCTGCGCTGCCCAAAGGTCTTGTGCCGCACGTGCGAGATGCCCCAAATCCATCTCAGGTCACCTCGCTGTTTGACAAGTTTTATCTCAGGCATATGAAACAAACACACAAGCAGACTGACAATTGCTAAAAGGAAACCTCTGCAACCCAACCTATTGACACTGAAGAGCGAATGACAACGTGTATAACTAAGGAGTTGATAATTCATGGAGCCAAGTGTCTCAGCAGCACATGTTAAAACAGCAAGCAACAAGTGCAGCTGTATTGGCCAAGAATTGTTCAACTCTAAATTCAAAGTTAACATTTTGACACGGAGTCATTAGTATTTTATAAAATACATTGGTGACAAAAAAATAAAAAATAAAAAAAAAGGTTCAATCGTCAACTGACTAAGTCCCATGTAGTGTTTAGTCTAAAATTTGAACTATCAGGTTCAATGGTGATAAGCTACACTTTAGCCAGCTGGACTATCATAACAGCAGGCCTTTCAGCCATTGATAAGGTGCTAAATGGTATTATCGGTGATATCGAGGCACCAGGCTTTTGACCTCCTGATCAGCAAAACAAGATCACTGAACAAGGCAGAAATCACTGGCTCAGCAAATTGCCGTTTTAAACTCACTAGTAAAATTCCAGCCAGATTAAATATCATGGCGAGATTTTGGTGGAATAAACAAGAGGTTTTGTGCTGGGATGTTTTGGCTACAAGTGAGATTACCTGCTATGTGGTCTCCCTTGAGCTGACTCTTCAGCAACGACATAGAATCTCTAACCAGAAGCGTATAAGCCAACAACTTGAAAACAATGCTAAGATTTTTATACCACTAGAAGATCTTTGTTCTGTCTAAACCATTTTCTATACTGCTTACCTTATTCAGTGCCAACAATTAGTGTAATTGCTTCAAGAATAAAATCAATTTGTCAATATCAGAATGGAATCTATGAAACTGCTCCGATGCTACAATTAAAGACTCTGTTCAAATACAATTCATCAGTGGGTTCCCCCAAAGGTGTTGAGACAAGATGATCAGATCATTGCACTTGGGGTAGTGTGTAATTAATTACATTTTCAATTATTACACACCACAATTATAAAATGAGCATATTTGTAAAAAAAATTAAATAAATAAATAAATAAATAAATACATAAATAAATAAATAAATAAATAAATAAATAAATAAATAAATAAATAAATAAATAAATAAAAAAAATTGTTTCATCCCAAAGGAACTTGCATAATGTTTCAAAGAATTTTGTTTCTCTTAATATTTGTTTACGTTTAAACATTTTCTTGTTTTGTACCAAAAAATTATGATAAACGAACGCCCTAATCATGATTTAGCTTATTACCAAAATAATTGTGACTGATTAATATTTTCTTCAGAATCAAGCAGCCCTAGATTGGGGTGCTTCACGTACAAATGACTGTAGTAATCTTGAAGGATTTAAGAGCACAGATAATACCTTACATTTCACATCAAAACAATATGTCGCTAGCGTCGGGCCAAAACACCCTAAGTCACAATTTGGCAAAATTCCTATTATTATTATTATTATTATTATTATTATTCGATATATTCCCCCCCCCCCCAAAAAAAAAAAAAATCTACACTTCTGGTAAGTCCACACATTATTTTTACCGGTACTTATTGACCAATAGAAAGAGTTGAAAATGGCTTACTCTCTTTTAGGGGTGTTAAAAAAAAAATCGATTCGGCGATATATCGCGATACTACATCGCGCGATTCTCGAATCGATTCAATAATCGGCAGAATCGATTTTTTTTTTTTTTAGGATTCACACCTTGAGCATGGAAGAATGTTATATGAACGGCACATTAAGCCTTAATATTTTTATTTTAATGCTGTTCAAACATGAAACAGATTACAACCTCTATAAGACTGAAATTTCAGATAAATAAATAATACATTTTCATATAAATCTTACACTCTACAAGCTTACTGATTAGTATTTTCTAAATATGAATGAAAAAAAATCGCAACAATCGACTTATAAATTCGTATCGGGATTAATCGGTATCGAATCGTGACCATTCGTATCGGGATTAATCGGTATCGAATCGAATCGTGACCTGTGAATCGTGATACGAATCGAATCGTCAGGTACTAGGCAATTCACACCCCTACTCTCTTTGATCATGCAATGTTCATGAATGAACAAACCTGCTGTTTTGGGGGTCTCCTGAAATGTGACAATTTTGGAGGTACAAGGTTTTGTTTGGCCCGACGTCAGTGATTTATTGGAATTATGGAACAAAATTTCACTGTGACCAGCACAGATCCCCCCCCAAACAGCTTGAAATCGTTTGCTCACAGTATGCCAATCTGTCCCATGTCCCATTGTACCCCTCAAATGATGCTCAGTTCCCAGCCTTAAAATAATTTGTATTTTAGCAATGCCATATCATGTTGTGAACTCAACTTAGGTGTGACACGCAAAGTTCTATTTAATTTAAAAAAAAAAAAAAAAAAAAAAAGCTGGAGTGCGTTCATTCACTTCCAAAGAGTTTAAAAATACCGGATGTTTTACTTTGGACCGTATGCAGTTAATTGCTTTCGTAGGTGAAGGTCAGTGCAGGTGGAGTTAGTCATGCATGGGTCGTCCTTCGTGGGGCAATGAGCAGGTCTCAGCAAATGAGTGTAGCAGAGGTGGCGAGGGCAGATCAAATTGCACTCCGTGAGAAAGAATGCTCCCGCAGGTCATAAATCAGAGATGGGGCAGAATTTCACGCCTCTCTGGAGCTCAGTATGCCTGTTTACACTGACGTAAGTGGCACTCAAAAGATTGCCACCAGTCATGTCACTCATAGAGACAATGCACATATTTCTTTAAGTAAGGACAGTATAAAATGAAACCATATTGAATCAGAATAACCTGAATTACCGGTAATGATTTTTGGGGTCTAAATCTACCTCTATAATTATCACTGTCATCATCATCATCATAATTACAGCATATACAACTACTCTCCTACTGGATTTAGCTCGGACTAAACAGTTCGCAACTTCACACATTAAAATGCCTTTGAAAGCTGTATGGTTTGGGAGCTGCAGAGTTTTATTATACTTCACTAAAGTAATAAATTATGCCCACACAAATCTAGGACTGACAATAAATATCAACAGAGGGGTTCTGCTTAAGATCAGTCTGAAAACACAACCAACCCAGGAAAACAAAATGTGAGCCATAAATTAGAACACAATTTCCTTGGGTCGACCTACCAAATGAGGGGACTTCAAAATAAATAAATTAAAAAAAAAAAAACAAGCAAGGTGTCCGGCACATAATTCATGGAGCCTGTGCAAGCATTCGTCAGCTGCATAAAGACAGATCCCAATAACTTTTTAGGCCTGTTAACTGCCCTCCTGTTGTTAGGTCATGTAAAGACAAACATGGTCCAAGACGCTTTCAAACAGAATTGTTTTAATAGTTAACTAAGTAAATAGAAATACCTTTCTACAACCATATAACACAAATAATAATACAATTTTTAAAAAATCAACAACAATTTTGATGGCAAAAAAATATAATATATGAGAACGAAAACAAACGAATGAGTCAGAAACCACTTAGTGTGCGTCTTACTATGTGTGTACTCGTGCTTATGGGAGTTCCTGTGCGTAAGAAGCTTACAGGCACTCATCTAAACAAACATTCAATGTCAGTCAATAGAACTTGTGTGGTCAACTTGTTTGGGACTGTAAAGATCACACTTATTTGTACAGTAACAACAACAGCTTGCGCCAGACATAAAATAAACTAAATATTGGTGACCAAAATGAGAAGCCACTGATTTGAAGACCAAATGAACGATTGTGGAGTCATTGTGGCATTTGACAGCTTCCTCTGGTCTACTAACATCCTTCACCGTTGTACTAATTTCAACCACACAGGCCAACTTATTTTACCCACTTAAACCCTATCTGGTATCAACAGGAAATTAAAGAATCTTGTGAAATCCACCGTGGGCTAATCCAGGGGACACGGACATCCAGAGGAAACAAAACAATTTTCCAACACAGTTGCCCACATTCTACTCACACAAGGGACAGAATTTCTCGTAAAACGGTTTTTAGTTGCGAAAAATATTTCTCATTCAATTTAAAAATAGGGGTACACCGATCGATTGGCTGGCCGATTTATCGGCCCCGATTTCCTTAATTTTAGAAGATCGGGGATCAGCCGATCCCTTATAAATAAACTGATCTTTTCAACCAATCTCATCTCCCTCCTTAGAGGTCTGAAAAAGTCAGCCACTGTCCTCTTCTGCTGAGATGACTAGGATTTTCATTTTTATTTGAGAGAACTACTTCATGTGCAGTGAAAACAACCCATTTGTATTATTTCGCTGATATTGTTCAATGTTTTCCAATAAAGCAAGATTGGAACAACAGATTTTTTTTTTCTTTTTAACAGCAATACTCAGAGTCCAAGACCCTTGCCAAGGCTTAAACATATTCAGAGCTATATAGGCAAATCACAGTTTGACACTATATAATACAAAACATTCTTCTCAATTCAAAAAAGATTTCATATTAGTTGAGTGGAAACATCCTTGGAACAAAACAACATCCAGAAACATGTAACACAAATGACCAAAGAGCCGAGATACCAAGCGACGGTCAAAGACACAGTCACAAGGGTCGGATCAAACCCAAAACCTATGGACTACTACTCTACCACCTGAGCCATGCCGCCCCATAAAAGTAGTACTCCAAGGGCAAGATGTATCAGCATCAGATCATATCATCTGCTGCTGTTTGAGCCAAAGTGAATTTTATTCAACCAAAGAAGGGCTCAAAGTTTGAGCCTCAAACCCAAGACAATTGGAGCAGTTTGCTCATGAGGAGTGGACCAAAACTACCTGATGACAGATGCAGAAGTCTCATTTACAGCTACAGAAAGTGAAAGAAACGATTACCTCAAAATACTGCGCAACAAAATACTGTATTAAAGGTACCATCATTTTTTAAAACTTCTATTGAACTCCAATTCATCTTTTTCTCCATTAATTTGCAGAAAATTTATATGTATCATTCCTTTTGTCAGTTTCAAGATATTTCAGTGACAATTGTGTGGTTTTCTTTCATTAAAAGAGAGGTACCAACAATTTTGTCCTTGTGTGTAAGTAATCTAAGCTGTACAGTAATTAAACCATATGATACAAAGGCAATTTAGACTGAGATATCATGATTTGAGGTCTGAAGGACTTTGGGCCTGTAGACGTAGTGGGGCTGAGAGGACTCTTATCCACAACCTTCCCCATCTGCACTATCAGATTTTCCCAGTGGGGTTTTGGCTGATAACTCAGCCTTGTGATAACAATAGCCCAGGTCCCGACTATGCCGGGCCATCTAAAAGCCGTTAGCTACCTCATTACTCCACTGGCTACTGGTCTAGCAAAAGCAGAGTGGCATCTTAGCAGTTATCATTACTGCCTTATGACCACCAATGAAATCGTCCCAGACTACCGTCTACAGGAGCCAGACCATCACATTGGCATGTAGTGCAGAGAGCGCAGTCATTCCTCCAGAAAAGGAAAACAAACACTCATTAGAAACAAAGAGGTTTCTGCATGATTTAGATTTTTTTTTTTTTAACTTTAGTTTAATAAAATATTTAAAACAGCGATACCTGTAGTAATTTCATCTTTATCTTATTGTATTTACAATAATAATAATAATAATAATAATAATAATAATAATTTACAAAAAAAAATAATGTCATACAGATTTGCTTTGGTCAATGTAAAATATTAATCAAAAAATATATTACAAAATTATATGGTAGTTTGATGTGTACAGCACCTACTTCATGCAGTGAGAGGTTTTATATCAAATCATGATTAGTCAAGACATGCAAAGCATTACCTACGGTATGTAACAAACTATTTAAATGTTTGCTTTACCTGGTTCCTCCAAAGAGGATGATTCGATCTCCAACCATGCAGCAGCACTGTCGTCTCCGTGGACATGGGCCTTTCCCCTTGGGTTCTAGTTTCGTCCATAAAAAGGCTTCTGTACAGTTTAAACATGACAAATAGAACACATTGAGGATGATGATTATTATTTTGGGAAACAAAAGGTTTGGACAGTCTTGACACGTTACACATACATCTCTACTTCCTGCCCTACATTAACCATAAATATTGTACTTCCTTTGATGCAACTTTCAAAATGTACTTAGGTGTAGAAGTGCAACAATTAAATTGGAAAATAATCAATTATCAAATTAATCGGAAACTCTTTTAATAATTACCTGTTTACTTTAAAATTGTCCAAATCCTCTGAATTTTAACCTCTCAACAGTAAATATTGTCAGATTTATGTAGTCTTCCATTAAAGGAGTCTGATTAATAGTGATTATCAAAGTGTTGTTTTTTTTTTCTTTCCAAAACAAGACATTTGCAACCACCTGTTTTTACTTTGGAAAACAATGCTGAACATTTTGGGCTATTTTCTGACAGCTATAAACAGTAACTGAAACAAAATCAATTTTGTGCACTGTCAAATTGTTTTTTGTTTTTGTTTTATTAGCTGTTTTTCTGTTCTTAGAATTGTAAATCTCTATACAAAAGTGAACACAATGGCAATCCATCTTAAAACGGTTCACTTTGAAGATAGTTGTGGTTAAGAGGCATAATGAATCAATCAAAATATGTCAATAAATATATTTTTAAGCTTGTTTGAAGTATCTTTTTTTTTTTTTTTTTTTGAATATTTTAATATATTACCCCTAAACATTTCACCATCTTGGTACATACTAGGGATGAAATAAATCCTGGGGGAGACTATGCTTTGAGAGATAGAACATAGTGTACACACATGCTCAGCAAAACATGAAATTAGGTTACTGCATTAAGTAGCTTAACATTATCACATAGCATAAACTTTATCACAACTTGACACTGAAATAAAACAAAAAATAAAAAAAATGAAAAAAAAACAAACAGTATGCAATTCATTCTGCGCAAAAGAAGACAAAAACACACACCTAACATGGATTTCAACAACAAGAATGGCCCTCCTCTCCTCAGGTGGATGCCTGGGCCACCCCACACCATTGGCCCCACACTTTGCACCCCCCTTGGTGGCAATACTTTCTCCACTTTATGATGAATGTCTTCACTATATCCGCTGCAATGACTTTGATGCACATGTCGAATAGCACCAGACCATTAAGACCTACTAAGTTAAATGTGATTGGAAATACAGTAGTAGTACTGCCATCTAGTGGTGCAATACAAAATTTAATGACTGCCACAGCAGACATGTAATTTAGTCAAGAAAGACCTTAGTTGTTCTATTCATATCAAAACTGCCAGTGTATGTATAGCACACTGAATATAACCTGCTATGCATTGTGCAGCTAAGAACAATGAAACTGTCGGTCAACATAAGCTTGAAAAGCCATCGTTGAAAATCCTCACTGTAAAGGGCACACAATTGTATATGAAAAACAAACATGTGAATTGTGTTTGTCGGAGAACGATAAAAAGCATCACCTGGACTGAATTTCCAGAGATCGTTGAAGTGCTGGTCCAAATCGGCATTGTATCCTCCAAATATGTACAGCTCTCCCTTGTAGCAAACTACATATGCACAGACAAGAAAAGAAAACTAAATTAGCCATTGAACGTGAAGATAACATTTGCATTAATAACATAAGATTTGCAGCTAAATAGAAGTCCAGTTCTCGGCACATTGAATAAAGTCCTTACAAGCTGAGTGACTTCTGCGTCCATCAGGTAACACCTCTATTGGGGGGGTGCTCAGCCAGGTGTTGGTCTGCGTATCAAACACTTCTATCTTGTTGCAGTAGATCTCATTGTTGGAGTGGAACGGACCAAAGTGGTCTCCTCGCCCTCCAAATACAAACATTTTTGTCCCGATGATGGTTGCTGAGTGGAAGTCCCGCCAGGTTGCTGGAACGCCCTGGAAGGCAAAAAATATATATATATATTACTTAGAAAAATTGTACTAAATAAAATATTTAATCATTCCTACAAAAACAATAGCCCACTGCTCGGGCCCTAATAAATAAATTCTGACAAATTTGATTTAAATCTTTGAACACTACATCTCTTGTAGTTTTCCTCGACACTGGGATGAAACGAAGGGAAATTGTGCCACCTTATGGACATTAAAGAAACAAAAACTGCATAGTCAGACTTGGGAAAAAAAAAAAAAAGAGTATATAGCAGCTGGAATATAGAAGTTGAAATAATGTTAAATCCGGTTTCATAGAATTTTAAATAAAAGGGAATAAAATTGTGTGGATGGTAAATCAGTGAGCTGAATTACACAGTAAGACTATGTTCAAAAATACACTCAGCATAAATACAAATGCTGTCAACTTGTCATGTTTATTTATCAATTCATCATATTATGTAACATCTGGAATGGCCTAGTTGTATATTAAAATCATTTTGTACTGTGTAATAGCACTTCACTCTAACAATTCTGAACTGTGCATCCTGCAGATAAGATGTATGGTATTAAGATGCTGATTGTCCTCTCGTTAGAATGCTCATGTATGTCAAAACTCGAGGAAGAAATGCACATTATTTAGGGAATTTACAGTTGTGACCGGTCCCTAGAAAACCAGCGGAATAATCATGCCCTTTAATCAGCATTTTAAGGCTTCTTCAGAGTGCTCACTAACTAAACAAATATATCATTTGTGATGCACTTAATTTACACTCACAATTCATCAGAGGGAAATTCAACTGAAGATTATACTGAATATTCCAAGTCCTAACGGATGAGCTAACGCCGCCCTGATTTTCAATTATTGATAGAAAAATACCTGATTGTTTTTTAACTCACCATGGCAACAATTAAAGACCAATGCATGGTAGTGGTGTCCAGCTTGTGGATATCATTGGAGAAGCAGTCAGCCTAGATAGCAGGAAAGGAAATTAATTACTTTAATTTTCACCTGTGACCTGTGTGACCACCCAAAATTCATACTGAACTCAACTTACCAACAAGTTATAAGCCTACTGAACTGATACTGTAATTTTTAATTTAAACTTTCATCTTCATGTTGGTGGCATGTGATTTGTCCAAGTCGATTTTCTGTACAAGCACCTTTCACTTGAGATGATTTCCGTTATCAAAACAAAGCGAGACAAAAAGACTCACCAGCTGCTCGTATCCTCCAAATATATACATCGCCTTCAAACGAACGCAGGCAGAGTGGCCATCTCTTGCCCCTGGAACAGTCCCAGAAATTTTGGGTGTGAACCATCTGTGGGTATCTACAACAAAGGGATTGCTTATATTAATTTTCAGCACTTAAGTCAAACCTCTAGTAAGAAGTAAGCAAAGATATGGTCTACTTGTGTATAGTCAGCCAAAATATAATATAAGGATAAGCGGCTCAGATAATTGATGGATGGTAGGGCTGGGTTTAAAAAAAACAAAAAAACAACGAATAATCGATAATCGACCTATAAATTAACAAGAAAATAGAATTCTGTTTCTGCGATTGGCTGGCAACCAGTCCAGGGTGTCCCCCGCATAGCGCCCAGAGATAGGCTCCAGCACCCCTCGCAACCCTTGTGAGGAATAAGCGGTCAAAAAAATGGATGGATGGATAGAATTCTTTTTGTATCTTACTGCTTTCTTGAAATTTACTGTTCACATGAATTCAAAAGTATTTTCTTACACTATGAAAGACCTGACTTATTGCACTTTAATACAATTCAGAATTTTTTAATTCATATATGTACACTTAAAGAGATACTTCACTTTTTTAGCCTATTAGAGCAATAAAAAGTTAATATTTTGTCTATAATTGATTTGACACTTTCATTATTTTTTCATGTACAATTAGTACCTTTAAAAACACATTTTGCAACTTGTGTTGAATGAAAATTACATCACAAGGGCTCACCTGTTTTCTAGGTTTGGTTATGCGACATTCACAAGCTGAGCTGTGATTGGTTACCTGAGCCCTAGTGATGTCATTTTCCAGTCGACAGCAAATTGCAAAATGTGTTTTTAAAGGTACTAATTGTACATGAAAAATAATGAAAGTATCAAATTAATTACAGACAAAATATTAATGTTTGACTGTCAAAAATGGCTAAATAAAGTATCCCTTAATATAACATGGGTTATTTTCATTACTAAATATATCATTTAACCAGTTACTGCCTCTTCAAAATTTTATTTGAAATTTAATGTTTGTGGAGGTTTTTTTTTGTTTGTTTGTTTGTTTTTTGTTTTGTTTTTTAAATCATGTTCTTGATATTTAAGAAGAATTGATGTGCCATAATTAATCATTATCAAATTGAACTGAAGTGAATGGAATCGGAAAAAAATCTAAATCAAATCCAACTGAACGCTTGTGAATTGAAATCGAACCGATTGAGGAAATTTAAATCGATACCCAGCCCTAATGGATGGATAATATAATATAATGTAATGTAATGTAATATAATATATATTTTGGAATAGTATCTACTTACTGACATCAAATGCATACAGCACATTGCACGCCCCTTCAGTGTCATTCCGTCCCCCCCACAAGTAGATGGTCTCATCCAGTAGCACTGCCGTGTGACCATAACGCATGTATGGCACTTCACGAGCACGTTCATGTCCCACGGGCCTCACTGGGGGTAAGTTCATCCAGCGAAGGGACACTATGGCATAAAATAGTTGAGAATTAAATAATATGGTAACAGAATGCGGGACTGACATCTGTTACACTCCAAGATCATGGAAGTTGGTACATTTTTACTAAACTGTATTATTTCTGTTTGCTTTGCTGTTCTATTCCTGTATATTTTACCAATTACAATATTGCAGATGTCTACGACAGAAGGTGGGAACTGACATCAAAGGGAAGACTCACAGAGCAAGCATCCTGATAAAAGAATGGACCAATAACTGAGATGTTCTCGTTTCCAATTCAAATGAGCCAACAGCATCTTCATGAATGTTTGCTAGCACTGACTGATATTTTAGCACATCCCTAACAAGAAGGCTCAAGTTACTCCAGGCAGTTATAAAGCCAAGGTTGTTTACCACACGTGGTACTGGACAAGTGTTGTGGATCTCATTCATTGATGGAAACTGTTTTTCACCATTTCAAAATACATTTCAGTTCAAACTTGACGACTTGCATAAATAAAAAGAAAAAAAAAGAACACACAAAGTTGCAACCAACGGTAGCCCAGAGTTTGTGGTTACGCTGCTCTTACATACCAGTGTTGAAAACATGCACATCAATCTGACGCAGTGTCTCATAGTCCTCCCCGGAGCAGTATCCCCCAAAAGTGTAGACCTTGTGCCCCACAGCCACAGCGGCATGATTGACTCTCCGTGGCCCTCCTTCAAGGTGGACCGACCAGCGCAACATTCCCCTCGCCTGCACCTCTGTGGAGTCGATCACTTCACATCAGGCCAATTTCCACCATTAAACCTGTCAACACAAAAGGAGGAGTTTAAAAAAAAAACAAAAAACTCCTGGCAACAGTGTTGGCAAATAAAGAACTCATATTGGACTAGGAGTTGTGAGCTTTGTTGACAAGCTCTCAAGCCCCTGTATTATCTATGTGGGTACACCTAAGGCTCGTCTTTCTGCCGGGTACTGTAAAACATAGGGAGGCTCGGTCATGTGCTTGGGCTGGATCAAGCACAGAGTATCTTGGATCTGTGTGGTGTAAAATACAATTTGAAGTTGAAGTAGGGCAATATGGCAACAACAAAAAAATAAAAAATCCTATATTGCCCAATTTAGATTGTTATGAGTAGTTTTTTTTTTGTTTTGTTTTTTTTTAATTCCCAATTTTAAAGCATCTGTCCTGAAAACTATAAAGCAGAGAGTAGGCCAACATTTGATCAACATATGAAGTACATTTTTTGAAACTAAATGAAAAAGATGAACATAGAAAAATATTACATTTTTTTTACACAACAGTACAACAAAGGATGAACACTATAAAACAACACAGTGAACTACTTTACTCTTGCGTATTTGAGAAAGGTAGGCAAGACCCAAAATAAACAAACTGCTGCGTCGAGAAAAATGACAACGTAAATCGAAACAATTTTTAAGTAATGATGCTAAATAGTGTTCACATAATTGATATTTGCAAATAAAGATGCCACTATCAAATACATTTATCATATTATATTGCTAATTCCATCAATTAATCAGATACAATTTTATTCAGCATGGCAATTTATTAAAAAATAATAAATAAATAAATAAATAAATAAATAACATTTTTTCGTGGTTTACTGTTACAATTCTGACGTGACTTCCTATGATCTAATTCTTCCGGAACATCTGTAGAAGGTGCTGAAACTTGCAGTCTTGGAAAGACACCCTTAAAATGTGAAACAGCCGAAGCAGTTTGCTCACGAGAAGTTGATCAAAATACTTCTCGTGGTGCAAGACTCATTGAGTTACAGGATTTGCTTGATCGCAGCGTTGGCCTGAAAAGGTTGTGCAACAAAATATTACGTTCAGGACAACATTTATTTATTTTTTTTGCTCCAGATCAGTTTCATTGGTGTGTTTTTGACAAATATATATATTTCACAATTCTTTTTTTGATTCTCTGCCCAAATTCACACTTATGGACAATTTTGAATTAAATAAGAAGGCTGTTCTTGGAATGCGGGAGCCAACTGGAGTACCAGGAGAAAACCCACACAAGCAACGGAGAGAACATGCAAACGCTAGACAGGAAGGCCGGATGGAAGGCTTGAACCCCCTCGCTCAGGACTGTGAGGCATGCCACCCCAAGGGGAGACCCAGAATTGCAAAACATTTAGCAGCCCACACTCTCACCCCATCCTGTTCAATGACCCACTTTCTTGCTGACCTCCAACCTTTGTTTGTTCTTATACACCATCCCTAAGCGACCCTATCTATTTTCAGCCCTAGATCTTGGCCACGATTCTTTGAGTTCATCACACATACTTGTACAAGTGCTGTGTAAAAGACACATCTGTCTTTGCACATAGTAAGTTAAGGCAACACTGGATTTGCACAACAGCATGTCAGTATGTGCTGTCAAGTACAGTATGTTTATGTAGAACGACCAATTGTGGTGAAACAAGTCCACCATCCAAAATGTCACAGGAGATCATGTATCTGATTTAGGGACATTGTTAGCTAATTAGACTCAGTGGCACAGAGCAGTCATACCTTTGCACAACCTCGTGTCCAGCTAGTTAGCTTTAACATTACGTTTTTACTGTCATATCTGTGAATGACAGCCAGGTGGTTGACGAGCTTATCGTTATCTTGTTCCACATTCAAGTGATAGTATGTGGACTCTTGCGAGTAAGCTAGGCTAAAGCTAATCTACGCTACCTTATTTAGCGCATGGCTGTGAAGCGACAAGGAAATGACACGAGTTGCAACAGCGGCGTTTATTTGCATATGAGGTAAGGAGGGTCACTGGACGCCAAAACAGCCATTATATGCTCAATGTTAGTAATAGTAAGTATAGTTTAGCTACCTTGGAGCAGAGTCGGAGGCGGTGCACTGATGTGTTTGGACGCTATGACTTGTCGGCGGGGGACATTGCGCCTCCTGTCGTTTAACTCATGTCACAGCAGTCACGCTCATGGCATTCATGTGACTTGAGACTGCAAGAAACTGCCTACTTACTCGTCCGGTTTACAGTTATTCTGGTAAGGCACAGCCTCTGAGAATGTTAATTGCTCTCACAGTGCATTGCCGACTGACTTGTTCACTTCATCGGGAAGGGAAACAAACAGGACATGTGCAGGCCCCATGTTTGTATGTAATGTGGTTATTTCCTTATTTGCTGTTTGTTTATGTCATCATAAGACACGTATCAGAGGTTCTCAAACTTATTTGGTCCGGGGACCCCCCCTACATGGAAGATTTTTTATTTTTTTTATTCTAAGGACCTCATCATAACCAGTACGACTAAATGTTTCGGTAGTAGCGTTGGGTGTGTTATGTAACTTGATTACTTTTGGATAACAATAATCAGATTACAGTTACATTGAATAAAAATGTGGATTATTGTTATTTTGCAGGATTACATGTTTTATGCAAAGAGAGAGCTAGCAACGGCAGTAAAGACCTCGGCTACTCTCAGTTGGTCAAACAACCTTTCCTGAAGTTACCTGTAGGTTTTTGTTTTGTTTTGTTTTTTTCTTTCTTTAACTGTAATGGATTACGGTTTGTTTGTTTGTTTGTTTGTTTGTTTTTTGCATCTTGAATAGTTTTAATTTTGTTTTGAATTTTTTAAAATTCAGTTGGTTTTCATTAGTTTTTAAAGCAAGTTGGTTAGTTTTTATATTTTTGAAACTGTTTTGTTTTAGTTTCCTTTTCATTAGTTTCAGTATTAGTTGTTTTGTATATGGAGTATTTGTCAAATGGAAGATATATAAAAAAATTGTCACAAAGTATTGTGTAATAAATGTGAGTCAACTTAAAAAAAAAAAAAAAAAAAAACTTCCTTTTTCTGTAGCTACGGGCACAGCAATACTGAAATAAACACCTTTAAAATTAACCTGGACAGCACATGTATTATGCTGATTGACAAAATTGAAAACAAATGATATTTTCACTATAGTTTTATATAGTTTCAGTTAGTTTCAGTTTAAAAATAAAAAAGCATTTTAATTTCCATAATATTTCCCTTACGAAAATGTTTCTATAATTGTAGTATGAAAAATTGACAAGTGCAAAAAGTGTTGTGGAGAAGAAGCAGTTTCTCATGACAATCAATAGAGGGCGCCCACCAATTAATCATTGATCATAGGTTTTGCAGGATGGTAGCACTTCCAACTATTACTGAGTAGCTGTAACATAACGCTTCTTCTAGTATTGGGCAAATAACACAAGTAGAAGCTCCAATTGGATCACACACTGTTGAGCATTCCACTTCAGCTATTCATAAAAATATAATAAGTGCCAGGAATATAGACTATTCCAAGCATCAATCGTGAAGCTGTCAGTAATCAGAGTACAGTTTATTCTAGACTTTACAACCATGATAACCTCAGAGAAGGTTCATATTGAATGCGCTGTATTTGTTCCCATCAGTGATGGAGCATTTTTCTAACACTGCTCTCATTGTCTAGCATTACCTCATACATTTTCCTTTATGCCTAATAATTGCTAATTAAATGAAGAACTGACGTTTAGGTTTGGTATTCATGTCCACCTTTTATGGTTGTGGTTCAGTGAATTCATCAGAATTAACATAAAGTAGGACTTTTATTTGCTACTAACAGTTTTTTTTTTTTATTAAGCTTTAAAACATCTGAATATGGAGGACCAAAACTGACAAAATTAAAAATAAATAAATAAATAAATAAATAAATAAAAGTAAGAATAAAAACTGATAGAAAAAAAATTCAAAAATGAAATACAAAAAAATAAATATAAATGAAAAAAAAACCTATGACTGATTTTTTATTTCCATTTATATTTATTTTGAAATTAAAAAAATGAATATAAATATATAACTATATAACATATTTCCATTTGCATTTATTTTTTGTTTGGAATTTTTTAATTAGATTTTTTATATCCGTTTATATATATGTAGAAATGTAAATAAAAAGTTAGTTATAGTTGTTTTATATATATATATATATATATATATATATATATATATATATATATATATATATATATATATATATATATATATATATATATATTAGGGGTGTTAAAAAAATCGATTCGGCGATATATCGCGATACTACATCGCGCGATTCTCGAATCGATTCAATAATCGGCAGAATCGATTTTTTTTTTTTTTTTTTTTTTTTTTTTTTATAGGATTCACACCTTGAGCATGGAAGAATGTTATATGAACGGAACATTAAGCCTTAATATTTTATTTTAATGCTGTTCAAACATGAAACAGATTACAACCTCTATAAGTCTGAAATTTCAGATAAATAAATAATACATTTTCATATAAATCTTACATACAAGCTTACTGATTAGTATTTTCTAAATTTGAATGAAAAAAATCGCAACAATCGACTTATAAATTCGTATCGGGATTAATCCGTATCGAATCGAATCGTGACCTGTGAATCGTGATACGAATCGAATCGTCAGGTACTAGGCAATTCACACCCCTACTATATATATATATATATATATATATATATATATATATATATATATATATATATATATATATATATATATATTCGATTCGTATCACGATTCACAGGTCACGATTCGATTCGATACCGATTAATCCCGATACGAATGGTCACGATTCGATACCGATTAATCCCGATACGAATTTATAAGTCGATTGTTGCAATTTTTTTCCATTCAAATTTAGAAAATACTATCAGTAAATTTGTACATGTAAGATTTGTATGAATATATTTATCTAAAACTTGAGGCTTATAACCGTGAGCCACTGTACACAAACAGTTTGCAATCTGTTTCACATTTGAACAGCATTAAAATAAAAATATTAAGGCTTAATGTGCCGTTCATATAACATTCTTCCATGCTCAAGGTGTGAATCCTAAAAAAAAAAAAAAAAAAAAAAATCGATTCTGCCGATTATTGAATCGATTCGAGAATCGCGCGATGTAGTATCGCGATATATCGCCGAATCGATTTTTTTTTAACACCCCTAATATATATATATATATATATATATATATATGTTTTTATTTTCACTTTTATTCATTTATTTAATTAGCCATGTATTTATTTTTAATTTTCAGTTTTGGTCCTCCATATCTTAAGACATATGACACACCCTGCATTTAATTTTGAATAAGCAAAGCAATGATTACGTTAGGGTCGGTTGAAACTGATCAACCTGTTTTCAAATGTTGCAATGCAGTGAAAGTAGAGACTTGTCCAAGGATTATGGCTCTGAGAAAACATATTACAGCTGCCACTGACCTGCATCACTACGCAGTTTGATCCTCTTTAGGAGCACTTTGATGGATGCGTTTGTGCGCAGGCATTTTGTGCCAGCTGCATGTCATGCACAATGGCCAGACTGTGCAAAGCGACAGCTGCCAAAAGCTGCTACTTTGAACACTCATAGGTGATTACATACGAAAGATGGAGAGCCGCAAAGATCTTAGGTGAATGAGACTGAGTCTACATAAATAAAGAGGCTTCTCAGTCGTGACTGCTAAAATACACACAAAGAAGCTTATACAAACCGCGATCACTCAAACTTCCCCAAACGTGTCTACACAGCAGTACTTTCTCACAGTGTTGATATTACACAATTGCACTTAGATGATGTTATTGTCTGGAAGAAGTCCCAAAATTTTTGGGGGATGTGGCAAGTGTAACGATCATGTCTGGGTCACTTGCTTTGCTTTTGACCTATTCCATGTAAGCCTCATTTATCTTAATGATATGGGAACTGATACAGAGGCATTCACACACTGTTATTGTTAACTTTCATCTTAAGTATATTAAGAAACTTGAAAGGGTCATGGAGAACCACAATGTATTCCAACAGACTTTGCAGATGTTCTAGATCAGGGGTGTCCAAACTTTTTCATTTGAGGGCCACATACAGAAAATCAGAAGGACGCAAGGGCCACATAATGTTATGAAGAGAAATTGTGTTTAGTCCTAAAAATTGTACAAATAATTTATTTGTGCATATTTGCATATTTAGAAAAATGCTACAGTATATAAACCAAATTATTTGTAATATGGCAGTAGGGTTATTATAGTTTTGGAATTTTTCATTTTAGTTAGCTTTTATTAGTTTTCAGGGTGGTTCTGTTAGTTTTTATTAGCTTAGTTCTTTCAAAAAAATGCTTAGTTTTAGTTTAGTTTGGTAGTTTCAGTATTAGTATTTTTTTTGTATTTATTTTTTTAATGTGTATTACTTGTGTGCAGTATTTAAAAAATACTGGGAGCAACGTCATCTGAAGGTGTTTTTCTATTCTATTAGTTTTAGTTAACTACTAACCTTTAATGGCACCTTTTTTTCGATACCCTCCCTTCTTACTTTGACCATCTCCAAACATTTTTTCTTTTTTTTTATTTGAACTGAATCAAATGCCATTTTTAGCATATGTCGCGGGCCACTGAAAAATGGACGGCGGGCCGCAAATGGCCCCCGGGCCGTAGTTTGGACACCCCGTTCTAAATGACAAACAAAACAAACAAAAAACTGGAAGAATAGTGGTTAGCCAGTCTGCTTCATAGTTATGAGATTCTGGATTCAAATCTCAACTCCAATGTGGAGTTTGTATGTTCTCCCCGTGCTTGTGTGGATTTTTTCCAGGCAATTGGTAACTCCCACATTCCAAAAACATGCATGTCAGGTTAAATGAAGATTCTATATTTTTCATGTTATGAAGGATGGAATTGGCTGGTGACCTTAATGAAGACAAGAGCAAAATCAAATGGATGGACAAAGCCATTTTTCCACCAAAATTCAGTTCAGTTTTCTGTTAGACTGTTTGGAACAGCAAACTGTCATCTGGCTAACGTTCCCACTGCAGAGTGTAGGCGGGATGGTGATGGCGGTAATAGCTAGCTACATAATTAGTATTACATCAGCATATAACTCATCAATGAATTAAAGTACTATGATTCCTCCCTTCACTGTAATCAACTGTATTTTTCAATATTTTTCAATGGATTTATTGGTTTTCTTCCCATTCAATTCTTGCTTTGTATCCCAGAAGCAAAAATTGCTTTTTGACAAATTATTAGTGTCTACCAGCCACAATCATATCAAACAGTAGTATAGTCAGTAAATTCTGTAGAGTAAAGTTGACTCTATTTAAAGTGGGACCAAATGGACTCAGTTTTAGAGCAATATTTACACTTAAAATCAAGAATTAAAAAAATAATTAAATTCATAAAAGTCACTCAAGGGTCCTTGATTTTAGTGTTTCTTACCGGTAATTAATTTAGCACACGAGCCTTTGGGTTTGATTTTAAATGTGATTTTAAGTGTATTTATTTCGATATTAACCGCTGTCGGTACCAGATGTGATCAGGCTGCCAGATCGTAATGGGGTCGTCTAATGAACATGACACGCCACAGGATTAGCTGGAAATTATCCAGTTGATGTCAAATATTTGAAAGAAATAAGAATATTAAAGATGTAATTTAAATAACAAAATGTACACACTCAAATTGTAAAAAACGTAAATAAACCTAAGACTATAAAAGCAAGATATATTGAATAAAAGATACAGAAATTAATTCCCTGAAATGTGACAAATATTGTTAGTTTAGATTGTTAATGTGTTCCTATTATCATTAAGACTATTTTTGTGATGTATTGTGATTTGTGAACAGCTAAAAAAGAAACCAACCTGTAGCGAATCGCGCATTTCGTTAGCACCGGCAAGCACGAAGGTGCGTCAATCTATTTATTTTTTTTTTAAATTATATCCTGCTTTTATATTCTTAGGTTTATTTACGTTTTTACAATTTTAGTCCATTCATTTTTTTTTTATTTAAATGAAATATTTAATATTTGCTTTCCAATATTTTGACATAGACCGTCAGTTTTTTTCCATATAACTTTATCGACCAATTGCAAACGGACGATTTCCAGCCAATCCTGTCGCGTGACATCATCGGTAGGCGACACCAATTCAATCTGGCAGCCCGATCACATCTGGTACCAACAGCGGAGTAAGCACGTTTGAAAGTGTCATGCAGAAGTGACATCATTATGCAGCAGCCAATGGAATCACACCTTCAGATGGTGTCACTGCTAGGCGACAATTTTGCGTGTTTGACTTTTGTGTTACTTTTTTTCATTTTACCATGGTGTTTATTAAACATTGCACACAAGTAATACACTTAAAAAAAAAAAGAAGCTAATACTAAAACTAAAACTAAACTAAGAGTAAACATTTTTTAAATAACAAACTAAGAAGTGGTATAGAAAATGTATGTATGAATAAAACTGGCCTTTTTTTTTGTGATAAATTGTTACACTCCATTCAAACAATTTCAAAAATGCAAATGTTGAATCAGTATGCATTGCCTCCCAGTTTTAAAAGGCTTTGCTTATCATAACACCTGTCAGCGTTTGCACACATTGCGTCATCCTTGTGACCCCGCTGTGCCACACGCTTTGACATTTGCTTCATGGCGTGCCTCACAACTTTATAGCTATCACATGTGGTGTGTGTCTGTTGTTGAGACTGACACGGTGAACAGGAGTTGTCCAACTGCAGGATAGCTCTGCGTCAACAACAACTGCGAAAACCAACTGCTGTGAGGTATTTTGTGGGCAGAAACCATGATGGAAGAGCTTTGCAATGCCTTGTGGCAGTGAAAAATATAGCGTGTAGACTTTTTCCTTCTAATCTTTATCTGCTGTGATTGTAAGCAGCACAACGACCATTGTACAAAATAAACTACTAAATAAAAGAATACATACGAGTGCTGTCAAAGTTAAAGTGTTAACTAATTAATTCATAACAAAAAATGACCGCATTAATCATGTATTAACACACATTAGAAGATGGTTATGGTAAAGGTAGCGCAGGCTGTGTTCAAGCAATAATCATAACTGCATGCATTAAAGTTAAGGATTTAATAAATATTTGCGTATGAATATTTGTTCATGTCAAACTATTGGGGTCATTTTTTCCCCATTTTTAAATTATGCAAGTAATTAACTGATTAGGAAAAGAGGATGAGCGTGTGCAGTGGATATACAATTTTGAAGACATCATAACATTAAATGTCGAAAAAAATAACGCAACGGGTGCTCTTTAAATTTGGTGGGAAAAAAATGTTGAGAAAAAAAAAGCTTTTATATTTAAGCGATTAATCATGATTAATCAAAATCTAATATATATATATATATATATATATATATATATATATATATATATATATATATATATATATATATATATATATATATATATATATATATATATATATATGTAGCAACCCTCTCTTGAGACGACTCACCCACGTTCAGGCTTTCCATTGCATAATCCCAAAATAAGGTAAGCATTCCTGCTGCGGAACACAGTCGGGCTTGTATCAGTCAGGGCCACGATCTGTTTATATGATCACACAAAAGGACACGGAGCTACAGAATGTGAATGTGCAGACATATTCCCAGGATGTTAAATGCTCTGATTTGACTTCCGCAATAGCTGGATAAAGTCAACAGCTACAAGCGGTCCAGCATGATGTCATAGAACATGATCTAATTCTGCGGCCAGATGATGGAATCATGCGTTTTCCTTTAATTCGCGGCTTATTTAATGAACACAGCTCTTTGTGAGTTTCTTAAGATGAAGATTGCTATGCGCGTTTGCTCGTTTTCTTGCTTGAGGTTAACTTAAGTAGTGCAGAATTAGGAGAAATTTGTACTTTGCAGCAGTTTTGTATGCGTTAAATTACCTATGAACCAACGAGCTATGCTTCATAAGGAAAGTCTTTCAAGGACATGGACTGAAAATCTTTTAACTCATTTGCTCCCAATAACTTATAAATATATATTTTTTTTAATGTTTTAAGTGTCCCAAAGACGTATTTCTACGTTGTTTTGTTTTTTTCATGCTAGAGCATAGACGGCTTTGATGCAGCCTCTCAACTAAAAAGAACGGTTGCAGAGATGGCAGTTATTACACAAGTAGCCAGCAGGTGGCAGCAAAGCAAAGGAGCTCAACCAGGGCCATGTTGAAAAAAAAAAAAAAAAAAAAGCTCAATTACTCACAATTCTAAATAGATTTGTGAAAATGGATTAAATGTAGCTATATTCTAATGCTGATTGCTGCAAAACAGAAACAGATAGAAATATACTTTTTTTCCTGACTTTAACCTTTCTTTTGATACGTTCCATGTTTTTATAGCAATAGAGCACAATATTCTGTGGGCCTTGCAAAATCAGTCAAAATCCAGTAAAACAGCAGGGAGTGAAGGGGATGGTTTTTGTGAAAATGGATGCCAGCGAATGAGTTTTAATAAATGATTAATCCAACATATCATTAGATGTCCTTTCAAAATAAATGTTAATACAATGGATACTACCATCTATAATTCATATAATTTATATTACAGAAATTGTAGTTATTTTCACTTAAAAAAAAAAGTCAATTCACAAAGAAATTATGGTCAAATTGTGAATTTTTACTACTAATAATTTCTCAAATAATTTCTCTTTTTTGTATTTTGTTGTATTATTTTATTGTTCTTAATGGACTTAAGTCTGTCAATAAAGATATTCTCAGTAAATATAATTTTTGTCATTTTTTCTGGGTTTTAAAGTTGAATTTTACATTTTATTTATTTAAATAAGACAAATATTTCGGAAATCACGATACTTTTGTGAACGTACTTTAACAATCACTATATGTAATGGAGTTTTTTTGTAAAAGAACAGAAATATTGTGCGTTTTTACAGTTACAATGAATGATTTCATGTTATTTTACATTTGACATGTAAAATTTTAAGTATTACTGTACATGGACTGGGACTGAAAGTTTGAGTTTAGTAATGGACCAAGACCAAGCTCAAGGCAAGTAGTCTGCAAATGTCCCTGTCCGTGTATGAATACAGTATGTGTGACGTAACATCGTAAGACATTCAAAAGCATTCTCTGTGGTGAAAATAATAAATGCAGCCCATTTACGATTAAACATACAAATGCAGCTCTGTGTTTTGTCATCTTTGTAGTTTATGTGCATACTTGGGAACAGTTGTTTAGTGTATGCGGTGCGTTTTGTGGCTCTCCCGCTAGCCAACATTAAGAGATTAAAAATACTTTTGTGTGTCAATTTCAAAGTGCAAATAGGCTCAAGAAAGTGCTTTTAAGCCAAATTGAATATAATGCGTGCATTATCATTATACGGTACTTTCAGGCTGTGACAACTTTTTTCCATGTAATAATCGTTTTTACATTTCCTCTACTTTTCAAGGTCCATTTCATTTTTATAGCTGCACCCTTGCACACAAGACTCGCCCGAGCCTCTCAGATTGACTGCAACAGGAGAGACAACTGGTAGCATTTTCTCCTGAATGACTTTAATTATGTGGCTTACTTTCTATTTTTGCCCAAAGGCAGCCGCACCTCACCCTCCTTCCCCCTAAACAGTTGGGACGTTGCTCCATGATCGCGTGACAACTGTTTGAAAGCCAATTGTTTTATCACGTGCCGTCTAACGACACTTGCGTGTGCACATTCGCATTATGCTCTGTCGCTATATACATCGTACTTTGTACGGTATTCTGCAGTCTTAAGTGTACTGCTTACCTTGTGTGATGACTCATCCAACTGTGTTGCTTTGACAGTTAACATTTCTAATCAACCAAAGTTATTAAAGTTTGGGAATTTTTCATTTTAGTTAGTTTGGAGTTTTGTTTTTTAAATTTAGTTAGTTTACAAGCTGGTTCTGTTCATTTTAATTAGTTTTAGTTACTTAATAAATGCTTCGTTTTAGTCTAGTTTTAGTTAGCTTCAGTATTAGTTTTATTTATTTATTTATTTATTTATTTTAATGAGTATTACTTGTGCGCAATATTTGAAAAACGCCATGGGAGCGACATCATCTGACGGTGCTTTTCTATTGGCTGCTGCTAGATGACGTCACTTCTGTGTGACACCCTTCCAAATGTCCTTTTACAGGTTAATATCAAAATAAATCGACTTAAAATCACATTTAAAATCACCCCCAAAGGCTCATGCATTAAATTAACTCATTCACTGCCAGCCATTTTAGAAAATTTAAAATTTTCAATACCCACATGATATTACATTCTATAATTATATGTAAACCGAATCTACCAAATGACAGAATAGACTCCCTACTTTTTGCCTTGTCCCGTTCTTTTATAATTGACAGTAGAAAAATGTAGATTTGCCAAAATACAGCCATTTCTCCCATGGACTAACTGTGTTTATTTCATATAAAATGGGGCAATGATGTCATTAACCGGTGGTTGGGCATCAGTAAAGTTGTTTCCAGGTTTGATATTTACAGTGGAACATAATCAGATTCGCCCCCATTTAGCACCGCTCTAAAAAATACAAAGTATACTTGTCAAAGGCAGTGATAATTACCAAAGACTAAATCGAAGGACGTTTTTGCTATAATTATAGTTAGTTTTGTAAAACTAAAATGTAGTTTCAGTTAGTTTTCTTTTTTTGAAAAGCATTTTCGTTTTTTGAATTTTAGTTTTAGTTTTTTCGTTAGTTTTCATTAACTAAAACAACATTGTAATCAACTTCACATACCGGCTGTTGATGATACTTCACCTTACTTTATATCTGTAAGTGTAAATATTCATAGCTAAGCATTTTAGGATACATTCCAATTGCATTCCATTGGCTGGACTTGTGTAGGGTACACAGAAAAAAAAAAGTTGATTTTAATATCTGTTTGTTATGATGTTGCTGAAAATGCAGCCTTCTTTTGAACATTTGAAAAAAAGATCTAGTCTATGTTGTTGGCAGGCTAATCCGGCTACTTGATAATGTTAAACGCATGGAATAAATTCATGTCTTTTTTCATAGCACTTGCCATAATTAGGGTCCAAGGTGAACTGACTGGAGTCATCCCCAGCCAATCACAAACCACATTTAAAATAAAAAAAACATTCACACTGACAGTCACACAGAATGTTTATGGAATGTGAGTGTAAGCAGGCATACCTGGAGAAAATTCACTCAAACCTGATGAGAACATGAAAACACCAGTAAAAAAAAGTCTGGAACCGCGTTCAAATCCGAACCTCAAAACTTGGATTGCCAACCACTTGATCACATTCTAAATAAGTATATAAAAAGAGTGTAAACAGAGAATGGCTTAAAAGTAGACAGCAAGTACTTATTTGACCATAGTAATTCAAATTTATTACATCCACCAAATGCAAGAAAGGTAAAAGGTTTATTTATTTATTCATGTTTGTTTTTTTTGTATTTTTTTGTATGCAGAGTTACACAAATATTCATTAATTAAGTGAGGAAAAGGGTACTTGAAGACGTTTGCACACCTGGTGAGGTAATAACAGTCATAACATGGTAGGGCTGCTCGATTATGGAAAAAAATAATAATCATGATTATTTTGGCAATAACTGAAATCATGATTAGTCAAACGATTTTGGTACAATACAAGAAAAATGTTTAAGCATTTAAAAATATTAAGACCAATTAAAGCATAGAAACACAAAATTATGTAAGTTCCTTTTGGACCAAACAGAATTCATAATAATATATATTTATAATAATATATATTTATTTATGTTGGCAAAAACTTGAATCAATCATTAATTTTTTGGTACAAAAACAAGAAAATGTAAATTTAAAAAAATAAAACTAAAAATATTAAGACAAATACAATTCTTTGAAACACTATAATTATGCAAGTTCCTTTTGGATGAAACCAAATTTAATACATTATTCTAAAATGTAAAAAAGGTGAAAATGTATACATTTAAACAACTAATAGTATTAATAATCTTTTTTTTTACAATGATGCTGATTTTGTAATTGTGGAGTGTAAGAATTGAAATTGTAATTGAATTTCAATTAATTGTACAGCCCTATAACATGGTAATAAGATGTTATTAACAACTATAATAAAAAGTCTTATTTCAAACTAAATGTGCTTTGTCACAGCCTTTCCTCAATTTGTCACAATGTGATTTGAAGTTACACGTCGACAAGTACGCATTCCTCAGCCTGCTGTCAACGATGAGCTCATCCATTCCACTAACGGGAGGTGACATGAGTGAGACAAACAAATAAAGTCCGACTCTCAGGTGGGTCCGAGGTGTTATGTAATGCCCCAGAGGCCACCTTGTATTTTAAAGGAGCAACCATTTATTTGTCTCTTTTAAATTAAATCCGCATGCTCTGATGAGTCGTCGTCTGCAGTCAGATATCACGTGTTGACCAATACAAACTACATTTCAAAACGATGTGTTAATTGTTACTTATTTTTCATTTTGACCCCATACGCAGAAGATGACAGAGAAGAATTACCTCACCGAAAACATTAAGTCAAGATGTACTTTGGCTTGCTTCTAATCTTCCTTTCGCAGAAAGCAAATTCACATGAGTTATTTGGACAGAGATGTCATGACTATACGTGAACGTGTAAATGCTTGTCAATGTAAATATATTCCGCTTCAACCCTTTCTTGTTTGTTTTTTGCATGAAAAATCCTCGAGCCTTGGCAAAGTGGAGTGACTCAGATGTGAAGTAATACGCTCCAGGCAGACCGCGGTTGCAGATTAGAGTCTGTTCATGTGATTAATTCATCACACTGCGGCAGGTCAACACAACTTCCACAATAAGGCTTCAAGGCAGCCAACCTTCCGTTGGAATGACATCACAGGGTAAAGGTTAAGACGCTCGCTCAAGGTGATTGATACCTTTTAGAGGAGTAAAAATAAGACACAGCCGTCTTCTGTTATTCGGGCCTTTGATATGACAAGATTGCTTCCTGCTGCTGGAGCGCCATCGCCATGGCAACTAATGCTGTTACATGGCGGTGTGACCTCATCCCGCCAGCCCAACTGCCACCTGAGGCTTTCTTGGAACCAAACTCACAGAAAAGTATCTGCATGTCCCTGATCTGAACACTGATTTGAAAGACCATATCTTGTGCCAAAAACAGAAAAAAAAAAGTTACTGTTTGATGTTTTAACCTACAAATTACAGCAAATCAATCAAATAAAAGGAATTATTCATCATCTTTGTAGAATATAATATTGGTGTACAGCCAAGAAAAAAACAATGTTATTGCTCATTTAATATTCATTTAGTGTTCATGCATCATTGGGAGAGTAAATTTCCAAACAAAAAAAAATCTACTTTGTGCATAAAGAGTTGCAATTTGTATTCTTTTGTTCAGATTAGAGCTGCTCAATTAGGAAGAAAATATTAATCACGATTAATTTGGTAATATTTTTTTCCCCCGAATTTTAATTATTATTTTTTTTATTCCGCAAACATACAAATTTAGTAATAATTGAAATCATGATTAAGACGATTATTTGTTTGTCTTTTTGTGCAAAACAAGAAAATGTTTGAACTTAAAAATATTCAGACATTTCTTTTTTCTTTTTTTTTTTTTGAGAGAGCTCTGGATTGTTCATTCGGTAATCTTACCAATTCAACAGTCATCATCACTGCTCTGTGTGTGCGTGTGTGTGAGCGTGCTTGAGTTTGTGCTCTTTAATTCACCCGAAACCTAATAAAAATCACATACCCTTCACCTTAACCGGATACTTCAGAGTCCCGTCAGAGTCGTGAAGTTGTCAGGAGACCAGAGGAAGGATCAAAGGAAAGAACGATGAAGCAAAGTGAAATCCAGCACCAACCAGACACCACCTGCCACCCACAGGACAAATACATTTATTTGAAACACTATAATTATGCAAGTTCTTTTGGACCAAACTAGATTTATTAAATTTGTCATTTTAAAATAAAAAAGGCGCAAATATATAAATTTAATCAACTCAAAATTAGTAGTAATAATATTTATTTTTGTTTGTGATTATACCGACTTTCTAATTGTGGAGTGTAGTAATTGAAATTGTAATTGAATTGTGAGTGATTGCACAGCCCTAGTTCAGATTATTTTTCCCTAAGTGCTTTTGAGTGCGAAGTCAGAATTTATTTATTTATTTATTTTTATTTTTTTTAACACTTGTCCTGATTATAATAAAATAGAAGGATGCAAGACCCATGTTGAAATTCTTCGATTTTAATTTGTATAAAAACAAAACAAAACAAAAACACCGAAATCAAGAAAATAAGCAATTTTCTATATTTTCCAAGGCAACTTGTTTGGGATTTTCAAGATTTTGGGATGGCCTCGGTCCTATCTCCCACTAGACAATCCTATCTCCACATTCAGAACCAAAACAAGAGCAAACTATAGTCTGATGACCATTTTTAAAACAGTTATTTGAGGATCATTAATATTCGTAAATCAGACATAGACAGAGCACTAAGTGGAAGAAACAATTTTGTCTCAAAAATTGAATTACCTTTATTTACCACAATGTTTTATGGAAAATTGTATTATATTAGTTATATAGTTTATTCATATTTTTGCAAATCTAGAAAAGTTCTCCAGCATATAAAGTAAATTATTATTATTAGTAGCGTCCATCATTTTGTTCTGAAGCCACGAGAGAAAGGTCTAAGTGATGGCAACAAAACATAAATGGAATAAATTGAGGAATAATGTAATACAATGGTACTATATACACATCTATGACCTGGCTAATTAGTACCATAACATTAATTTATTATTGAAGAATGTACATCACAGAGTAAACTCTGTAAGTCTTGATGTAAAAAGAAACTCTCCAGTTTGGCACTTGTATTAATGTGCAACAGGTTAAAGTTGCTATGGAGAAATGTGCTATGAAAGTTGAACATTTTGGCAGTCAAACATGGTGTAATGGTTACAGTGAAGGCAACATGGCTTCAGTTACCTCTCAATGACAGTGTGAATGTTTTCTTTACGTGCTCTGTGATTGACTGGTGACCTGAAGTCTGCCTTTCACCCCGAGTCAGAAGTTCTCTGAACGGGATGAGCAGTATAGAAAACGGATGGAGAGATGTGGAATTTTTTTTAGAGAATGACTCAGGAGAACCGATTATAAATGTACGCGTCATGTCGAAGTACTGCATTGTTGCTGCTTGTCTTTTCCCGCTATGAGATGATCCTGGCAGTTTTTGCTTCCTAAACAGTGACTAACTTGGCATTGAATTGCATCTGATCATCAGATGCAATTCAAGTGTTGAATGACATCAGATTCTGATGTCATTCAATACTTGAGTCTTTGTGCGATAAGAGTGGACATGTTTTGAAGAAATGTGAATCAGGACTCCAATGATAGTCAAAGTACCGCCAGTGTGCAGATTTAACGTCAACTGATAATCATGTAGTCTCATTAGAGCAAAAATACTGACACATCTTCAGGCCTGCATATTTGTAAGAAGTTATATCATTAGCAAATATATTTAAAGTGGGCAAGAAAGAAAGACAGTATCGTAAAACGTGCAACTTTTGTAATGACTTTGTGTTCTCCTTTTTCCATAAACTGCAGCTGACGTTATTCTATTAAAACAAAATATTACAATTATTCTATAAAAGCGCATGTTGTAAATATCTGAGCTGAATTACAACCGCCTGCAGGCAACGCGTGTGAAAGGTCATTGTCAAGATGCGGATTGAGATGTGTGAGCTAAGAATTAAGGAATTTTAAGCTGTTGAGACACACTGATAAGCGTCGGAACAAATGCATGACTTCACAATTCAGATGTACCGTTGTTTGTCCTTTGGAAAACAAATGTCTTTCGTTTTGGTCTTCCCATATTACAGTCATTAAAAATTATGGAATGCAGCATGGCGGCATAATGGAATAGCGGTTAGCACATCTGCCTCATAGCCGACAAATTCTGAAGTGTGGAGACTTCAACTATCGAGGTTTTGCTCTTTCACTGTCATTTTTTTTTTTAATTTACAACCCACTTCTTCTTCCAACAAGTTTTAAAATAAATCTAGTCTAATCATGAACCGAGACCGATCTTCCTATCTGTGATGAAATTTGACCAGAAGGCCGATCATGCCTTTGTGATGACATAGAGCAAGTGGAAAAGTACAGACCCCCTCACTAGCGCCATTGCACGTTCTCCTCTCATGCAGCCGCAGCGCAGCTATCGCTCTCTTTTCATGCGGGCAGTCATGGTGACATCACCCCCGGACATGTCTTCCAAGTCGTACTTAGTGGCTCGAGGAAAATGGAAGAAGATCTCACAAGGCCTGTGGTGAGAACGCATCAGGACTTTATTATCAACTTGGGCGGCAGTGATATCAGCCATCAGACAACGCTGAAAGGTTCAAAGCCCCCAATGAAGAAAAATGGCACCTTGACAGAAGCCTCCCAGATCAGAGCGGAGGTTTAAATTATCATTCGTGAATTTAGGCTGCGGAGTTCCACATAGGAATGAGATCTGTGGCGAGGGAGGACTTCCAGAGTAAACAACATAAGGAAGGTGTTACAGTAGCCTAATCGGAATTGGTTGGGAGAGATAGCACACCTGGTTCGAATCTTATCTGACAGTGTCTCTGCAAGCAAACAACTTTCCATCCTCTCTAAATATTTACAGGCTCAAGTACAAGGCGTGCGGTGCAATAAAATAAGGAAATGTCATGACGTTTGCTTTCAGGTCTTGAACCAGATTTTCCAGGTTTATATGGAAAATGTGCTAACCGGGAGACAAATGTTACCTAGAATTAGAATAGTATTAAAAAGAATGCTGCCAAAATCATGTTGGAAATGTTGCCAATGAAAGTAATGCAAATTACAGTATATTGCTGACATCAGGTGTAAATCTTCAAACCTCCAAAATCACTTTTCAGGAGACCCCAAAAATGGTGTGTTTGTTCAACCATTAACATTACATCCTCAAAGACAGGAAGCCATTTCGTATACTTTAGATTGGTAAATAATTTAAATAACACCCGGAATTACCTATATAGGTTTTTGGAAAAATATGATTTTTCCGAATAGTGATTTCTGAGTTGTCGGCCTGACACCAGCAATATGGATACTGTATATGGGGCCTCAGGCCTGTGTTTACCTAATGGTAAGTCCCCCCCGTTCACAGAAGAATGTACATCTCTGATTTTAATCTGCAACCAAACCATATCTTCCCGAGATGACTTCATAGTGAAACCAGATCTCTTTCTAAAGCGTCAGTTACCATGTCCACTGCGAAGCAGTCATGTGTGCCCTGCCTGCTGCAGGGTGATGGTTGTAGTCCTTTGTAGGCTACAGTGTGTAGGGGTCCCTGGAGAAGTGGGTATACTCTCAAATTTCACTTTTTTTTTTTAAAGGTAGTCCCAAAAAACATCCCGTTTTAAAAATTGTGACATATAAGAACAATCCATGTGCGCTTTCTCCCAATAATAAAAACAAACAAACTATTTTTAAACTGTTATTATTACTGCTAAAGAATGTAAAATGTATTAATATTTTATCCTGAGGCAAACATAATATGTTGTAAAACAATATTTAGTGAACAATGAATAAAAATAGTGAAAAACAGCATGGTTAGACCTCAGTATTGTTTTAGGCGTATTTGTCCCCATTCTTGTGTTTTAACTTACTTTAAAATCAACTACAGCCTTGCTGCTATAAAATTAAGATCATGTATGGCTAGTTAGGGCACCTAAGCAACTTTATAATGTAACGTTATAATTTCAAAACTTCGGGGATCGTGACCATGTCTGGTTTGAGAGCACATAGTGCTTCCCGTTGTTTCACAGGATCTGTTCTAAGCAAGGAAATTTCACCAGTGAAGGACCACAAAAATTCTTCACTTTTAACTGTCTTGTCATGAGTCAGGTTTCCATCCAATATTTTCCAAATTTTTAAGCGAATTTACTGAAAATGCATTAAACGGACATGCGACTTATGGCCGTTTCCATCTGTTCTTCTTTTGCAAATATTGAGAGGGGACTCCGCCGCTGTAGGTGGCGGTATACACCATAGCGATGTGATCCACCAGTTATTTTAAAGAAGATGAAGAAGAAGCGACTGTGCCGTGCAATGATGTAATTAACTCATTTGCTCCCAAAGACGTATTTATACGTTTAAAAAAAAAAAAAAATGTTTTTTATGCTAGATCATACAGAAGGCTTTGATGCAGCCTCGGAACTGAAGAAAATGCTTGAATCAATGGTAGTTATTACAAAAACAGCCAGCAGGTGGCAGAAGAGTATAAGAGATCAAAAAACATTTCCCCACTGTTTTAAACAGATTTGGGATGAAACTTAGCTATTTTCTAATGCTAATTGCTGCAAAACGGAAACAGATAGAAATATAACTTTTTTTTTCCCTGATGAAAGAAGAGATGCTAGTTTTTCTTTTGGTAGATTCCATGTTTTATAGCAATAGAATACAATACTCTGTGGGCCTTGCAAAAGCAGTCAAAATCCAGTAAAGGGGTTGCTTCAGTGAAAATGGCCGGGAGTGAATGAGTTAATTCTAAAAAAAGACTTCTGTTTCGCCCCGTTTCGCTTTTAGACTAGAAACGCTTGTGACGTAATATCCGGTCAAAACATGCGACGTGAATCCGGGCGTTTATTCACAAAACGTTTCATTCAAATTTTGCGCCCTTTTTCTAATTTCTAGCGTTTCCACTCAGTTTTATTGTCGCATTTCTTAAAAATTCGAATAAAAATGGGTGGATGGAAACCTGAATACAGTCAACACGGAAATCTCCAACTTATGTTGTACAGCAACCACAATGTGATGTTACAGTGTTCCCTCGTTTTCCTCTGGGGTTAGGTTCCAAAAAATACCCGCAATAAATGAAATCCGCGAAGTAGTTAGCTTTATGTTTTACAACTCTTATTAATGTTTTAAGGCTCTAAAAATCCCCGACCGCACAATTTATACACTTTTCTCATTGAGGCATTTACATGTTCTCACATTTCTCTCTTGTTCAAACATTGACAATGTTCAAACCTTCATAAATTTTATAAAATGGGTATATTACTGTAAAAAAATATGCAAAATTGCACTTAAAAAAAAATCCGCGATACAGCGAGTCCGCGAAAAGTGAACCGCGTTATAGCGAGGGAAGACTGTATACAATTGTTCAGGATTGTTTTAAAAGTAAAAATTGATTGGACAAAATAACAGTTTAAAAAAATGATTTCAAGGACATAATGATGCGGGGACAATATGCATCGAAACTAAATTGCCCCACAGGAGTAAATTAAGATTTGAACTCTAAACCTTAGAACAGACATGCTAATTTCTTGGCTACTGTTTTGCCCAAAGTAAACATAAAATGGCAGTTTTTCTGTTGATGTCACCTTATTTTCTGAATCCATCCATCCATCCATTTTCTTGAACACTTATTCCTCACAAGGGTCGCGGGGGGCGCTGGAGCCTATCTCAGCTGGCTTTGGGCAGTAGGCGGGGTACACCCGGGACTGGTTGCCAGCCAATCGCAGTGTTTGCTGAATGATAGCCTCCAAATGACTAAGTCGCTAAGTCAGAGAGCAGAGTAGCAAAAAGTGAGATTTCCTTTTTTGGAAAGTTTTCATCAGCTGTAAGATTGTCTCTTTTCCTCCCCGCAAATATTTACTCTGCTCTCTGCCCTACTTAGTAATCCCCCGCTGTTTCTACATAAGCACCGCACCCCAAACATTCCAATCAGTCAGCCCGACATGTGCGCTGCCATCTCGGAGTGGTAATCGGGGGGGGTCAGCATCTGCTTGGCTGCTATTGGCCTCACACGTGCAGCAACTGCCAGCCGCTCGCAGGCTCGAGGAGATGAGTGACAGGAGGTTCTGCTCCATGCTGCTCGAGAACCTGCGCGACAACTGTTTGCTGTAGATGGAGGTAGAATAAGGCTGGTGCCTGTGGGCTTCACTCTCACTTCTGGGCAGACAGAGCACACTAGCGCATCAGATACTCTCTTCAGAAGAGCCTTGTCTACACCCAGATTTAGTTCCTCAAACTGAAAGAGTCAGAGTTGGTGTGTTGTGTGATTACATCATACTGGATGGGGTCTAAAGAGTATTATTATTTATATTATTTATAAAGAGTATCTTTTAACTCTTTTCCTCTTCTCAACTTTTTTTTTAATTTACTGCTGGAGATTTTACATCCAGAGGCTTCTCAGCCCCCTCCAAGCTCTTGACAGCGAGAAAAAGAGAGAGAATGGAGAGGTGGTGACTTCATCCTCTCTTGAACCAACCCTCCGCTCTCAGCTCTCCCCCTCCTTCCAAGAGCCTTTTTTTTTTCACTCCAAGCAGAAAGTCATTCAGGCAGCATGCCAGCAGTTTTCATCCTGCTGCGGTCCCTGGTTATCAGGCTCCTCAGTAGCAGTCTGGTTGGCTCGCTGGTCCAGTTCCTCAGGAGAAGCCTCTCTTCAGCCGTCACACATCTCGGGACAGCTCTGCGCCGCGTCTGGGAACGTGTCAGCTCCCAAGAGTCCAAGGAAGCCATCGTAGGCTGTGTGCTATGTATTCTCAACATGCACAAGAAGGTGGACAACTGAGCTTTGCTGTTCAAGCTTCCACTTGTTAGCAGCGCAGAGACTGGACGAGCAGACGTGGTGAGTGAGGAGAGCGGAGAGACTTTTCAACGTGAATTTGGGTTCCAGAATTTTTTCCCCATCAGGACACTGGCCATGTCTGAGAGTATTGTCAGGAAGATACAGCCCTTCACAATTGGGACTAAGCTGTCAGTTCCTGCTGTGCCCAAATGCCAGGAGTTCACGGAAACTTATCTGCAATGTCAGGACCTTGATAACTGCCAACTGCAGCAGAACCTGAACTCGCTCTACCTCAGTCGACAGCAGGTCTGCGCACATGCCCCCTGCCTGGTTGCGCCCACCGGCCAGCAGGTAGACCCCGTGAAACACAAACAGGAAGATATGACCGCAGAAGACCACTTCAACCAGAACGTGGCCCTTTCCTCTGCTGTTTCCAGATCCATCAAGAAGATCACAATCTCTGGGAATAAGAAAAGCCCAGAGGGCATAATTTCAGTGGGACTAAGACAGCGATCCATTTTGGGATCCACATCTAAAAACCACAATAACAACAACAACATCAGCGGCACTTGTGATCCCAACATTCCTAGGATTGTGGGAGTCGACTGTGACAATAAACCCAACTTTCAGTTCAAGGTACAAGACACTATGATTAGCATTAAAAAATAAAAAATGTTTACTTACAGCGGAGCCATGTTTGTTTTATTCTGACTAAGCCTAACCTATAACTACACTATTGTCACATTTAGATGCGTTCTTTTTTACAAGTGTTAGCTATCCATAATATTTACATCCCAGAATATTTCTTTTTTTCTTTGTTTTATTTATTAGTAGTCGCAATGTAAAATTTGTCTACTTTAAGGTAGTTATCCTTAAATTTAATGAACAGGTCCATGCCTCATGATGCTAATTGCTAGCTTAGTTTAAAGCATATTTATTTATTTATCTATCTATCTATCTATCTATCTATCTATCTATTTATTTACTTTTACTAAAGTCACAAAATGCTATTTGAGTATTACGTTTATTTTCTTTAAGGTAGTTAGACTTAATGAACAAGTCCATGCCTCCTGATGCTAATTAGTGGCATAGTTTGAAGCACATTTATTTATTGATTTATTTTACTAAAGTCACAAAATGTTATTTAAACATTGGTAGTCTCAATGTATAAATGTATCCTTGTAAATGTAGTTATCCTTACATTTAATGAACAAGTCCATGCCTCAACATGCTAATTACAGCTTAATTTGAAGCATATTCAGCTAGCTTTGTCATGCTAGCAGCCTTGCCGTATATTTAGCAATACCAACATCAGAATTGATCTTCTAATTTTAGGTTTTACTGAAAACAAACAATAGTGAGGATTGTCCGGCGTTGCAGGGGCAAACCAAATCAAAACTAAATCGACAGAAGTCCATCCAACAGGTAAGAAGTTTTGATAAATTTGGCTGTTTGAATGTTTGTTCTTTGAAGAAACATTGTTCATGTTTAAACCGATTTATTGGTGTTGGCATATGTTAGAGGTGAATTTACAGTATGTGGTTTGCCCCTTATACATTTCCTAATATGACATACTGTATTTGTGGGGCAGTTAATGCAATTCTATGAAAAGGGCAGAATAAGTTCTTTAGTTTCTTCTTGTTTGGCTGTTACTAAATGTAAAAAAAGTCATCAGTCAGCAGAATAACCCAATCCGCTGTACTATGTAGTGTGTTGCATGACATTGGGCAAAGCGTATTGTTATGTTTGGCGAGGTGCTCGTTGAAGTCATCTCTGTATTCCTTGTGTGAGTGTGTGTGTAGTGCTCTGTTACAGCACACCCTTCAGAGGCACTGCTCACTGGAAAACATGAGGTCAGGGAAGATGTTAACAAAAGAGAAGATATTGTAAAGTCCACATGGACACTGGTAATAATAACACACTAACACAGCAATGGCCTCCCTTGTCCTTTTGGGTTAATCGATTACATAATCTCCATTGCCTCTCATACTAACTACTCAGTTAAACATTTTCATTCCCAATACTTTAACTAATACTCCTATAATGATAAAATGTATTTTTTAAAGCCAAATATAAAACCAGGGCAGCAGATAAAAACTGCACGGAACTTATGTCTAAAGGCTGACGTTGGAGGATCTGCCAATTCCTGCTTCCTTTCGGTAGCCAGGTGTTTCCCGACCGGAGGACTGCAGGAATGCTTGTCTAGTGGGAGCATCGTGTTCATTTTTAAAACTCAATATAATGCTGACAGGAAGGGAGACATTTTTTGTTTAGTGAAGAGCATCCTTTGGAATTTTTCCAAGTTTGACTGAAACAAACATAAAAACACGTGTTTGATCATGGTCATGGTGACTCAGTGACTTTGTAAATGTGTGAATGGCTGTCTGTCTTCGTATTGTATGCACTCTGTGAGTGACTGGTGACCAGTCCAGGGTGTAGTCTGCCTTCCAGCCAAAGTCTGCTGGGATACGCTCCAGCTCACGCAATCCGGAGCAGATGGAATCACGACATTTATTTTACACAAATCCTGAAGAGTAATAAATTTGACATTTAAACTTTCCATTGTCTGAATGGCAGGAGAAAGATGCTCAAAGATGTCAGCATCATGCACAGAATGAACAGCCAACAGATGTTACATCCCAGAGTGACTGCGATACTCAGCACACGTCTCTCTTCAACAAGAAAGTACTGCAGGTAAATCTATAATTCTGTATATTGCTGCACACATTTCACATGTTCATAAAATTAGATTTCTGACAACACTTACTTCTTACAAACAGAAAATTACAAATTTGAACTGTTTACCTATAATGCTGTCCTTAGATCACCAGTAAATATGTTTTAACGATACTGTGAGAGAAACTGGGGGAAAAAAGTTATAAGCTGTACTTGTGTGTAACATTGCGTTATGTTTGAGCAATAACAGGAATCTGGCTGCCTCTCTTAAAACTAAATGGAATACATGTAGAATCATTGCTACCATGCATCAACTTTTTGTCCTGTCCTGTGTTATTTTACTGCTGTGAAAATACCATAAAAATACTTTTCTACATTGCCGCTGAGTTTTCTAAAACTACCATGGAACGAACCTCCAAGCACCCTAAAAGTGATACCATTTGAATAATCCAAATTTTGGGGAAAATATGCCTCAGATGTCAAACCATCATCATGCTTATTGCAGGGGATAGTTATTATACGTCCATCCATTTTCTGTTATCCTTACCAGGCATTGCGCGTAGTAATTCTAGCACCTGCCAGTTCACCTATTTTGACCTTTTTTTCCCTCCAGTATTTTTCTTTTTTCTTCTTCTCTTTTTACTTGCAAAATTAAATTATAAAAAAAAAATATTTAAAATGAAACCTTTAAAAATAATTTTACAAAATTGTGACTAAGGAAACAGTTTCAGAAAATAGCAAATTAATCTAGTTCACACTATTTTCTATTTATTTATTTAGTTATTATTTATTTATTTATTTTTTTACATGAGAACAACTTGGAAGCTAACCAATAGAATTGGGTTTCGCAGGGTCCGCATTGGGTCCGAAACTATTTCTTATCTATATTATCACAAATATGTCAGAAATGTTCACATTTTGCTTCTCACTGCTGACTAATGCAGACTTTTCTTTGTGCCAACTCAGATTATGGTCAATTAATTAAAACAGTAAATACAGAACTTGGGGGAAAAAAAAAAATAAAAAATAGGTGCAGCATGCTGCACAATATTCCACTATTCCACTGCAGTTAGTCTCGTGGTTTTATTTTTAACCTTTATAACCACAGAAGTAAAAGAAGTAAGCCTGTATTTAATTTATAAGCCCCATACATTATGCCTAAGAATGGAATCAGCCAAAATATGTACTACTGCTTATTTTGTCACAAGAACTGAATAAGCGGTGTTCAGTTAAAGGGAGACGAGAAGGGGAAAGCGCCACAAGTGAAGCAATTATTTAGCGATGAGATCATTGTTTGGCTTCATGTCTTCACGCCTATGGCTCTATGAGCTGCAGAACGGGTTGCGTTATCTCATCCTTACTTCCATGCCGGTGGACCTGCGAATTTGGCAAAAGGACATTTGGCAAGTCAATCTGTCCAAGGATGCACATATCAATTTATTTTTAGTAATAAGAACTATTAGATTGAATCTCCAGAATACAACATGTAGCACGTTGTTCATGTAACAAACTTAGCTTCCTTTGGGATAGTGATGTTTGTGATCTTAGCAGAAACCCTGAGAAAGTGTTGAAATACTGTTTAAGCAAGTGTTAAGTGTAATATATTTAGTTACCTCATGACATACTGGGTTAACAAGGAGTTGATTGCTAGAGCTGATGATTTTTCAATACTCTTTTCTTTTTTTTTTTTTTGAGGGTTAGTGATTTTATCAGAGCTTATTGCTTGAGGCTAAGTTCACAAAGCCGGTCAGCACATGCAGAAACACACCATCTGTCTCGAAGTCTGTGCTGCAAAACATCACAACTTTCACTAACACTTTTCCATGACAAAGTATAGAAAGCTGCACTCTCACAGTTGTTTTCAGGGCCAAGTCACATTACTGGAACAGCTAAAAATGTGGCTGAATGGTCAACATTTTACAACGTGTTAAAATGTACACTTGCATCCTTGTTTTTACCTTCAATTGCTAAATTAGTCTTTTTTGGGAATAAAAGGCTGTCTGAAACGGAGCCGTTTGACTTTCTAAATATATTCACCAAAGGATGACGTTATCTGCAGGTCTGTTTTCAGTGAAGTCACAGATTGTTCACATTATAGAAGCAATCTAAACAATCTAAACTTCAAATATTAATGTTCTTCTTTTTTCGGCTGCTTGCCTAAGGCCCAATTGTACATTGGGACCAACAAGCCATTGTTGTGCAGAGTGGACAGGAAGAAACAAGGGAATCATAGACTTCCTGTATGAGGTCATTGTGAGCCATGAGAGCCTTCCAGTGTGAGGCGATAGCAGCAGGCACATTATGTCAAGCTCTTTTCCTTCTGTTCTACACAGAAATACCTTGGATGCCTCAAGGGGCTCGTAAACATGCTTCTCTGAGGCCAAGTGACATCACACGTTTGATGTTTTATTCTTGGGCAAATGTCATTTAGGGTCGATGTCACGTGCGTCACTTTGAGATGTTTAATGCAGATGCGGAAGTGAGTCCTTATTCAGTGTTACCTACATCAGATTCCTTTAAGCTCATTGTAATTGTAATGGTTTATTTGTGCACTGAACTGTAATTTAACGTTTGATGAAGTACATAAAAACAGCTCTGTGGAAAATAAAAGCTTTGTTGATTTATGTATGCTCCAGCTAGGGCCTTGCTTAGAACTGGAAGTACCAGACTATTAATTTATTGATTTAGTCAGTCATTGTGACTGAATGGATCCCTGGCACTTTATATCTGGCAGCTTTATAGCAAACAAATGACAATTTTCCAAAAGGTTTTTGGCTTTTGTCACCTGCTTTGGAGTTCTCACTCTTTACATCATCGGCCAAGAAAAAAAAAGCACAAAGCCTGATGCAATCATGTCCTGGCAATAGTCATGTGAAACGTCTGCTCTGCATAATATGACATTGAGAACAAAGTGTTTCTTGATGTGTCTGAAGCACTTCAAGCCAAGGCCTCTTTTCTCTCTTAATCAGCAGAAATAGCACTGTATTTTCTAACACTATACTACCACTTTGTCTTGAGACGTAACACAACTGATGTCATGCAACCAGCAGGCGATCCTTTAACAGAAGTCATACAGTTCTATGAAATGTGTAAGCAAATTCATATGAATATTGGAAGCACTTGTATTAAAAAAAAGATTTTAATGAAACTGACTAACAGGAAATTGGCTTTGCAGGCTGAGATGTGGAGAAAAAGCAACCTGCAAGACCAGAAGCTGAAAGATGACTCCAAAATTCAGTGCTGCCCCCTGCAGGACTGGGATGAAGCCTCACAGATACTTCAGCGAGATCTTAAAGACTTTGACAACACCTTAATTCAACTCAACGAGGTAGACATTTTTATTTTCTGTACGACAAACCAGTACAATAAAATGCAAGCTACCTGTCTATTACGACATTTCAGACATTGGACATTTGAATCCACCTGTTAATCACAGTTCAACAGACGGTTTATACTTTTCATCTTCTGAAGAAAATGTTGAAACGCTAAATTGTAGATAATCAACCTACCATAGAAATACAACTAGAGTTGTTGATTTTTTTTTTCAAGGTTATATCCAAAGGATGTTTGTGTAGTCATCTACATGATAAAAACAGTTGGGTCAAAAACTGGACCGACCCACTACCTTGGGTCAGTTTCACCCAAATTGGGTTGTTTTTGTCCCAGTAATTTAAAGTGTGTACACTCTTAACAGTTGGGTCAAAAATAACTCAAATTGGGTCAATAAGGGACCACACCAACATTTTGGGTTATTCAATTAACTCAAAAATTGGGTCAAATAAATAGCCCACAAACAACCCCCTCAAAAATGGGTTGCTTGGGTTATTAATTTAATTTGACCTAACCTTTTGGGTTAAATACAGTAGCTATAAAAGTTGGATGGGATCATTTTTGACCCAATTAAATTGGGTCAAAAATGGAAATTAATAACATCAATCAATCAATCAATCAATCAATCATAAATTGGGTCAATTAACCCCCAAAATTGGATGAAATGAATATACCACAAACACCTCAAAAAAAAAAAAAAAAAAATTGGGCTGCTTTGTTGTTCATTATTTAATTTGACCCAACTTTTAGTGTTCAATAACTAAAAAATTTGGGTTGGCTTAATTTGAGTCAATTCTATTGAGTTATTTAATTAACCCAAAAAGTTCGGTCAAATAATTAACCCACAAAGCAACCAAAAACAATGGTTGCATTTTGGTTTATTAATTTAATTTGACCCGACTTGTAATTAAATAACCCACAAACCAACCCATTCTTGGCAGTTGTTTTGTGGGTTATTCATTTGACCCAACATTTTGGGTTAAATGACTCAAAAAGTTGTGTTGGCCCATTCTTGACCCAATTTGGGTTATTTTGGACCAAACTGTTTTTCGAGTATATGACAAAAAACACAAAATGTATGAAGATTGTGAAGCATATCAGGTTGCTTGTCATGAACGCCATTTTATTTGTTTCAAATTCAAAAGACGGGTGATCAGCTCATCTGCAAGCTAAATCCCACTTCTGACCTTGTGAAGAATCAACTCAGCCAGCTAAAAGATCAATGGAACATTCTGAAACAGACAGCTGCCAGTCAATCCAGGGTCCTGGGAGGTTCTAAAAACCTGCAGGAGTTCAACAAAAAAGTGGACAAGCTTGAGACATGGATTAAAGAGAAGGTAAAGTGCAGCTAAATTATTTAATCAAGCTATCGCCATGTTATGTCAGCCCCAAATTGAAGATGATTATTCAGCCAAGTGCATTATATGTAAAGTAGATTACATTACTTCCTGAACAAGTTAGCGCAAAAACAATGATTACTAGTAATAAACCTGCATGAAGAGAGTGGGGGCTGTTCCATCTGAAGGTGACGTTTTATCACATATTTACAGTAGTTGCTAGTCTACTCACGCTGGCGGCTAATTTCTGTTTATGTCCTTCCTTGACGGCAGGTATAATGTGGTATTATTCTGGCGCCTTTAAAAAAAATTGGCTGGATTCCCAACTAATGGAGGCTATAAACTCTGACTTTATGTGTGCCAACAGGAAGAGGATCAGTCTCTTGTTAATGTCCTGGGTGCAAATGTTGACAAAATGCAACTAACCAGAAGAATTTTAGATTTGAAACAGGTGAGCGTTAGCAATAATTGAGAAAAGTGATATATAAACAAAGCACTACATTTAAGTACAACTATTATTTAATAAACAGTATACTGAATGTTATTCCACTTTTAGCAAAGCTTCACAACCATTGATATTAGTGTTGTTCCGATACCGATACTGGTATCGGCAGAGGTGCCGATACTGCATTAAAACAGTGGTATCGGTATCGGTGAATACTCACAAGTAACATGCCGATACTATTAATTCCAACGCTAATATAGGATTTCGGATGCAGCATCTTGTGTCTTGCTCGTGTGCGACATTCACTGATATGTCACATGCTCACTGCATGCCGATCTAAGATATCCTATTGGCCCTTGAATGCTCTGAACCAATGGCAGGACAGCTTTTTCATATTGAGGGAAAAAACCTTAGGTATTGGTATGGTATCGGTATCGGCCGATACTGCAAGACTGGGTATCGGTTTCGGGGGCCAAAAAATGGTATCGGAACAACACTAATTGATATACCGGGGTGCAAAATGAACTTTTGTACATTTAGAATTGAATTATGTATTTTGTTATGTTGTTTTACTGTAGGATGAGCAGCTATACAGAAGCCTGCACGAAGAGATCAATCACATGGCTGTAAAACTGGAGAAACAAGGAAAGTCAGATAGTAAAAGCATCTCCAGCAGGAGAAAAAATATCAATAAAATGTGAGTGTTCATCAAGACGAACCAATATACTAAAGGAAGGAATAAGTGTTTTGTTTTGTTTTTTAATTGTTTTCTGCTTTGTGACCAGGTGGCTGAAGGTGCAGTCTCATCTGAAAAAACATCAAGACAATCTTCATCTTGCACTAGAAGTGTCCTCATTTTACCAGCAGGCTGACAACACATTATTTGCTATTAATAACATGGTATTCTAATTCATCTTTATTATGTTTTTAACTGTGCAACACATGGGTATGACATCACTGGGACCTCTGCTTTTATCTCAGATGAAAAGCATATCTGCCTCAAAAGAGCCAGGCCTCTTGGGAGACAGAGAAATTCGTGACATTGCCAGTCAAATCATGGTAGGAAAGATCTTTTCCCCAAATAAAACACAGTATTTCCAAACATAAAAAGTGTTTTGCAGAAAACCTCTCTACCTAACCGACATGCCTGTGTGTGCTAGATGTTAGATGTGAGTGTGTCCCAGCTGTCAAATCTCCACCCTGCCCTGGCTGCCGGTGTAACACAGAAGCAAAGTGAGGTCAGGGACTGCTGGGTTTCTCTTCAGAAAGTTTTCAGGTAAGCTAGCAGGTTGGGATGCAAAACTAAGGTAGTCTTGTCACCCACAAAACATGCACCTACACGTTTGTCTGATGTCAGTTAAGGCAAATATAGTGTGGGTAAATTTTAAGGACCGCCCACACAAGTGTCAGTGGACACGAAATGCATTTAAAATGGTAAGTAAATGTCCGTAATGTTAATGAATGCTCTTTATTGAAAACAATAAACTCATTTCAAGGCAGACAGTGATGTAACAAGTTTGATGTACTATATATAGGATGCCAAATTAAAAGGAAAGCCTGAATGAATTCATGTATAAACAACAAGCTGATGGCTTCTACAGTCACCACATCTGAGCCCAAGAGAACACCCATGGAGATTTTGGACTCTCCACCACCATCATCAAAAGAGCAAATGAGGAAATATCTTTGGGAAGAATCATTGCTCATCCCTACCCGACCATGAAAAAACTTTCAGGCAGACAGCATGTCCTACTGGGGGACTATCTTCAGTTCCATAAATGACGTAACCGCTGTCGTTTAAGCTGTGCGCCTAGGCTATTTAAATCCAAAAGACACAAACACTGGCAGAAAATTCACAACCATAATTGGACTTTATTGTGGGCCTCTAAAGCCCCGCTGTCAGCGCCACAGCAATCACTTGCTTGTCCTGCAGGAGTGACCGGACGGCCCTCCCTCCCATGGGCTCAATATTCACCAGGGAAGATGCTGACCCCTTGACACCAGCCCAAGAACTCCAATGCAGAATGGGAACAGAGATTCAAACCACCATGGGAAAGAAGGATACAGAATGGCAGAGTCATGTTGAAGACGATACGGTAGGTATTACAAACTGTTACATGCATGACCACACTGTAGCTCTTAGCTAGTAGGGGAAATATGTCATCAGTGCCAGCAACATCTGTGGCCACCGCACATAAAGTGTCAGACGGTTGGGAAAATGCCTTATTTTTAGTTTGAGAAGGGTTTTCCTTCATAACAAGGGTAAGATGTGAGCAGATTCCAGATCGACACCCAGCGAGCATGTTTTCATTTCTACTAGGTGGTAACGCATTGCAGTACATTGCCAGATTTCCCAGCTATACCTTTGTAGCAACCCCTCGTGTTGAAGTCAAGATCACACCAACCCAGACCAAGACGAGATTGAGGGTATCAAGACTGAGACAAGACCAAGACTTTTGGAGGTCGAGGCTCAGACAAGACCAAGACTGTATATATCAAAGAAAAAACACACACACAAACAAAAAACAGTTGTTTTAAGTAGTAAAGAAACAAATCTGAAATCTAGGGGACATGGCACTCCAGGCGCAACACTTGCATTCTGCGTTTCTCACTGATCACAGTAGTACTGTCTTGGTCTCAACCTGTCTTGATCAAAAATTCTGAGTCTGCCCTGTCTAAGACTGAGACAAAATGCCTTCAATTCCGAGGAGAGACCAAGACCCTTAGAAAGTAGTCTAGAGACCTATCTCAAGAACTACACCACTACCATCCCGGCGTAAGAACTTCATAAGTTTTCATGAAAAATGTCAAACTTCTGACTATGCAACCGTGCTGAAGGCCGGGCCAGAGCAAACACACTCAAGTTTACATAGCCTTTTACTTTATGACAGAATAATATCCTGGCTCAGCCTCCTTAGCAAAGTGCAGTCATTGGTGTATTAATAGATGGTGGGTCAATCCCGGGTGACTGGATCATGAGCTGAAATTATATTCTGGCAGCCATGTAAGAAAATTATCGAGTATGTGAATGTCGCTACTTGGACCAGGCGGGCCATAAACCTATAATGACAAAGTGTGAGCATGCCTGAGAGAAAGCACTCAGCTGTGTAGCATCAGTAATGCTGTGTAGTTGTGTAAAAATAATCTTTCGATAAGAAAATGTGTGGTGTTATTTTCAGTTTGGCTAAGGAAGTCCTGAAATTAAATCGTAAAAATCATGTCACTTATTTTTCTAGTGCTTTTTACCTTAGGCGCCTATGTGTACTTAACTGATAGCAGCTGGGCAGGTTTGTGTGTGTTCGCAGACACAGCTTGGTGTGCAAATACTGTTGATAGCGTGCGTTGTGCATAAATATATCCACTTATCTAAACAATCTTAGTTGTCTGACATGTGTACATTGTCATCTGTACGCCTGTATTTGTGACTCACTTATAGTGGTTTGACTGTGGATGCCAGTAGTACGGTCTCTTTATTGCTGGAGGTAAACACGAGCATCATTTGTTTCTGTGGCTAAGTGTAGCCAGATGCTAGGCCTGCCGACCAGATGAACTCTGTGCTAAGTGATAGTTTTTGGCTGACATCATTTCATAGGAAGACACTCAAGAGGGGATCAGTCAAAAACAGATGAGGTTCAACACTACTGTAGGCAGACGTGTCTTGTGAAAAGAGAGGGTTAGATGAGGCCTGAAAAGCAGAATACCACTTCAAAAGATTCGCTTGCACTATCTGACATCTTCTCTTTCATAATGTTTGAATAGTTGGGTACGCTTGACGGGTTGTTTATAGTGTGAAGGAGAGCGAACAGAAGCAAATGTGTAGGAAGAGATGTCGACTCCATTAATCCCACTTGTATTGGGATGTGGGATTTAAATCAGGGTTAGAGTCGTGACAGCTTTGAATGGCCATTTTGTTCTGTTATAGTTCACATTTGTTGAGGTATTTGTATTTATACAAGAGATTTTTTTTTATTATTCTTGTAATCTTGTTCTTGTAATGCTTATTTTCACTGAGTAAAAAAAAATACCTTTGTAATTGCATCCTATTTTAAATTATTTAAGTGTCCCAAAGACATATTTATACTTTTTTTTGTTTTTTTTTAATTTTATTTTTTTTATGCTAGAGCATACAGAAGGCTTTGATGCAGCCTCTCAACTGCAGAGAATGGTTGAGGAAAAGGTAGTTATTACAAAAAGGGCCAGCAGATGGCAGCAGAGTATAAGAGATCAACCAGGGCCATGTTGTAAAAAGCTCATTTACCCACAGCTCTATACAGATTTGTGAATATTGATGAAATTTAGCTATATTCTAATGCTAATTGCTGCAAAATGGAAACAGATACAAATATACATTTTCCCGATGAAAGAAGAGATTCTAATCTTTCTTTTGGTAGGTTCCATGTTTTTATAGCAATAGAACACAATATTCTGTGGGCTTTCAGACAAAATCCAGTAAAACAGTGAGTGGGATTGCTTCAGTACAAATGGTTAATATTGTGTTAGTAGAATATGAGTTAAGCAGCAAAATCCAGCTGTTTATATCCATCTCAGGGGGTGGCCATGTTGCTACTTGCTGTCAACAATAGATGGCGTCAATGTTGCTCAGGTCTCAGGAAACAACCAATCACAGCTGAGCTTCAGAAAACAGGTGAGCTGTGATTGGTCATTGCAACCAATCACAGCTGAGCTTCAGAAAAACAGGTGAGCTGTGATTGGCCATTGCCTGAGCCGTGAGCAGCATTGACGTCATCTTCAGTCGACAGCAAGTGGCAAAATGGCCGCCCCTCGAGATGGATAAAAACGGCCTGATTTTGCTTCATAACTCATATTCCACAAATGTAATATTAATCAGAATGTCATGTTCAGACTAGTGAGGTCACACACGTATAACATATTACTGTCCATTGGCAGTAAACTCGCCTCAAGTTTGCAGCATCTTTCCAATACATTTTATCTTACGTTTGATAATTTATGGGGTTTTTTTCCCCACCAGAGTACCTCTGAATGCTGTGGGAGTACTAAGCAAAGCCAGGCACAGCAATGTGTGAACCACACCTCTTCACCCTTGGGAGATGGGCCTGATGATGTCATCATCAGTCATCAGTCGAGGAAGGAAAGGTAATGCCGAACTTCACTCCCTCTCTCTTATGTAATGAGAGGCCTTTATGAAAGTCATAATACGAGTTGCATGTCTGTGTGTTCTTTCCAGCAGGAAGCTTAAGGGTGAGCCCAAGCGTGCCGCTGCCCCGAGAGGCCACCCACAGCTTCAGATTCAGCTCCAGAAGTTCACTGTGTCAGCTGACAAGGTAAACCAACCTCTGCCAGCAGCATCAAAAATCACATCCAATTACATTGCGTGAATCGCTCAAAGTTAGCACTCCATTTGTTCACGCTGGTTCTTACATCGTTCTCTTGTAACAGGCAACAGACATTATGTCATCTTTCATAATGAGCAATTTTTCATGTGTTCACGTGTAATGCTGCAGTTTAGTAGTAAGTGTTGGGGCTCATTTGTACCTTTACAAAAAGTTTTTTTGTTGGATCAGGAGCAGAAACAACACCTCATTCTGAGTACAGTAGTGGTGTTGTTGTTGCTTTACTCAGTGTTCTTATTCGCTGATTCTTCTCAGCTAACTTTCCATCTCTTTAATCCGATTGCTCTCCATGTTTTTCAGACTCTGTCATGGCTGAGAGAAAACGTTTCTATGGCCACACAAGTGTGCTCAATAGCCACTTTCGAGGGACTAGAGGCAGCCAGGAGGTGCCAACGTGCAGTGCAACAAGAAATCCTCACCAATAAAGCCAGGATAGAGGTTGTCAAAAGAGTAAGATACAGTTTTCTTTCTGAATGAGTTACAGCGAGCTAATCTGCGTTAGTTGATGGACAGCTTTGGTATACATAAATGATCTGAATGCCTCGTTTTCAGGAGGGCCACGGGTTGGTCCGTGCACAGCACCCAGGCAGCACCAAGATAGAACAATTCCTCGGTCAGCTGGAGATGCTTTGGGAAGAGCTGCAGAGGCAGCACCAGAGGAATTCTTTGTTCCTGCAGGCCTCAGAAGACCTGAGCTTTCAGGTAACATTCATTGCATAACCTGTACTCTCACAGTCAGACAGAAATTATTTTTCTTGGACTGACTGGAGTTATGGCAGATTATTATGTATGATTTTCAGAGGTGGGTAGTAACCAGTTACAATTACTAGAGTAACTTCGAAGAGTAGTTTTACCACACAATATTTTCTACTTTTACTTGAGAAGATGTGTGAAGAAGAAATGCTACTCTTACTCCGCTATATTGGGCTACACTACAGTCGTCACCCGCCACCTGATTTAAACACTAGATTTACCGTATTTTCACGTAAACGCTCCGCTTGACTGACTGTGTGGGAGCATTTCCGCGGACACATTGCTTATATACAGGAAATGTGGTCCTGGCTGAAGACTGGCAGGCATGATGAGAACCCGAAAGAGTCAACTGAAAGATGACGTATTCTTTTCAGTGAATACTTTTTTTTTTACTTGTACTTGAGTGATTTTTTTTAATGACTTTTTTACTTTTACTTGAGTAATATTCTGAAGTAACTCTAATCTTACTTGAGTACAATTTTTGGTTACTCTACCCACCTCTGATGACTTTCCTTTGCCAAAAACTTAAGCGGATCTTTTAAGTGTCTATTAGTATGATTTACAATCTTATTAATTGAATATGTTGGTGAACACTATGTTATTAAGTGAATACACATTTGAACGGGTCACCATCACATGCGGAGTCCCACAGGGATCGATTCTTGGGCCTTTTTTTTTTTCTTTTTTTTTAAACTTGTACATGCCTCCACTGGGTCAGGTCATCTATAACAGTAAGTTTGACTATCATAGTTACGCAGCAGACAACACATATATTTACTTAGATTTTTCGAGCAGGCGTCAGGACCGGATTTTTCCCACTCATATCAAGTCCATAACTGAATCAGCTTTCTATCATCTTAAACAAATAGCAAGATGCAGAAATCTCATGTCCAGACAAGACTTACAGAAACTCATTCACACCTTCATTTCGACTGTAACAACTTTTGTTTGGCTTTCCTATTCAGAATGCTGCTTCCAGAGTTTTATATCACTCTTGTTCTTAAATCCCTACACTGAGTACCTGTTACCTGCAGAATTGATTTTAAAGTGTTTATTGTTAGTTTCTAAAATATTGCCTGGTATGGGGCCAAAATAGATATCGCCTTGAACTTTAGAAACCCAGTAGGGCACTGAGTTCCCTTAGAAGTGGTCAGTTTGTAGAAACTCAAGTCAGAGCTAAATGTAACGTAACCAGCTTCCTGATTATCTTAAATGTGCCCCAATCTAGTCACTTTCAAGTCCCTGGCTTTTCTGTTTCTGTTGCAGTGTAGCTGATGTAGGTCTATAGCCTTTATTATATTACAAAAGGCAAATCAATTCTTTCTGTAGCCATTGTTCATACTGGGCAAAGTTTCTTTCAATGAAAAGCAGCTCTCTCACAAACTGACGTTCTGCTTCTTTGCTATAAAGGTATTTAAAGTACTACAGGCACTTGGAAGCCTGGAGGCCTGGCTGGAGTCTGTGGAGCTTTCCATGAAGGAGTCCTCGCTAGCCTGTGACCCTGAAACAACGTCAATTGCAGAGCGAGAGAGCTGTCGGCTGGAGAAAGAAGTAGCCATTCGTGGCCAGGAGTTGAGTACTCTCAGACAAGAGGTGGAGCGTCTCCATGGCCACAGTCACCCACACGCACGTGGCTTGCCATCCCGTATGGAAGAGGTGGACAGAAAGTAAGATCAAGTGTCATTAATTGAGATATTGTTTAATTTAAACGCATGACTTACTTGCCACTGGGGTGGGATGGGGAGCGAAACTTTTTCAGTGTTAACACAGTGTCACACTTGACAGTTCTCATTTGAATGCTTTATTTATATTTAAATTACTATTAAGAGAACCACGAATATAAAGTATAAGCATATATTTTTAATTTCTCTCTCTCTCTCTCTCTCTGCGTTCACTAAAGCTTTGGGCTTACTCATTTCTGATTCATCAAGCACATGATGTCTAAACTGTGGTCCTGACTTCTACTTCCCCACCACACAATGAGTGTCAGACTCACCCTTTCCGTGCTTCTCACTTTGGTTGACTGAAAGCATGAAAGGTTGTTGCCATGTACACTCAGTACAAGTTGGGATTTAGCTGTATTATTAGATGTACCGATACTCATAAAAACCAGACTGCAAAGAACACCAGATTGACTAAAGAAAATAAAGAGTTGTAAAGGTTTCCATTTAGGTTTTTTAGAGTAGGTAATGAGCTGGGCCTTGAATAGACACTTCAAGAAAACGCTCACTAACCCGCAGTTGGGCTGGTGTCATTTATTAACATTGAAAATGTGGAAACATATCCTTTCAAATGGCTCCCTTTCCCATCTCAAAAGTAAATTCTGCACACATGTAGGTACTGTATAACCTTGCTCTGCAAAAGATATGTTTATGTAACACATGACTACATCAAAACATCGTTCTTGCATGGTTAAATAAACTCAGATAATACATGTAGTGAGTAAAATGTGGTTTCTGAAAGGCACTGGACTGGGAATGCAGGTGATGATTAAGGTGTGCCTGATTTTCCAGTGTTTCAAATGTTCCCCAGATACCAACGTGTTCTAAGTGCCCTGACTCAGCAGAGCGCCAAACTGCAGGCCACACACATGCTGACTGAGTTCTTGGAGCACATGGAGCTGGAGGAGAGCCAGGAGCTTGACAGTCGTCAATCCTGCTTAGTTCAGGTGTGACATACTCAAGAATATTGTTACATTCTTTTCCAGTCTTCTTCTTTTTTTCCATTTGGCTAACACTCTGTCTTTACGTGAACTAATTTGAAACAGTGTGGAAAAAGTCATCCGTACTTCGTTGATACTTCATCACAAGCTATAAAAACACTTGACAGCACACATAACCAACCACTATGCATGAATATATATATCTCAAGGGTGTGGGAAATTTTCATTCATGAAACGTATAAGGCAGTGGTGTCCAAACTACGGCCCGGGGGCTATTTGCGGCCCGCCGTCCATTTTTTAGTGGCCCGCGACATATGCTAAAAATGGCATTTGACTCAGTTCAAATAAAATAAAAACAAAAATGTTTGGGGATGGTCAAAGTAAGAAGGGAGGGTGTCGAAAAACACACGTGCTATTAAAGTTTATTTTAGTTAACTAAAACTAACAAAGAAATTAAAATTCAAAAAACAATTTTGTTAACGAAATAAAATAAAAACAAAGATGCTTTTTAAAAAAAGATAACTAACTGAAACTTCATTTTATGTTTACAAAACTAACTAAAATAAATCTAACTATAATTGTAGCAAACATGTCCTTCGTTTTAGTCTTTGGTAATTAATTTAATGCATGAGCCTTTGGGGATGATTTTAAATGTGATTTTTAGTAGATTTATTTTGATATAAACCGGAATAATGACGCCGCGCCCATCGTGTTTTTTAAATATTGCACACAAGTAATACACATTTAAAAAAAAAAAAACTAAAAAAAACTAAAATGAACACTGAAACTAACTAACCTAAAACTAAGCATTTATTAAAGAACTAAAACTAATAAAAACAACTATCAGAACCACCCCGAAAATTAATTAAAATTAACCATATTTAAAAAAACAAAACTCAAAACGAAATAAAAACTAAAATGAAAAATTCCAAAGCTATAATAACCCTGCTGCCATATTACAAATAAATTGGTTTATGTACTGTAGCATTTTTCTAAATATACAAAAGCACAAATAAATTATTTCTACAATTTTTAGGACTAAACACAATTTCTCTTCATAACATTATGTGGCCCTTGCATCCTTCTGATTTTCTGTATGTGGCCCTCAAATGAAAAAGTTTGGACACCCCTGGTATAAGGTATAATATATTTCTGTGTATAGCCTCTCCACGGTAAGAGCTCATCAATTCCTGACTTGCTGGGACTTCGAAGCAGTGGTGAGTTTGAGCTGAACCTGGGTGACCCCGTGGAGGAGCCGAGAGAAGCTGTGATGCTGAATGACACAGTGAGGGGAAGAGACCAATCACAGTGTCACGAGCAGTCCATACAAGAACTGCTGACCAAGGTGAGAGACGAGAAGGATAAGTACAGAAATCCATGAATTATTAGGTAGAAAACTTTCTGTCACAACAGCTGGGCAAACAAATATAGCAGCATCTGGCTTGATTTGGCTGCGATGGATTTAAAAGGCCACAAATGAGCATTTCTGGGGTGTTTTCTTTTCAGTAAAGTGATTTATGCAGTTCATATGCCAGGATTTCACATAAACATGCCGCAGGGACTACACGTCACCTTCTAACATTTGCCATGTTTATCTCACTGAAGAATAATGACTAAAAACGACAATTTTACAAGTTCTCATGATGACTTGTGTGCAACTCTAGCAAGCCAGACTTTCGGTGTGCATGGAGGAATGTCTCTGCTGCTGCAATGAGCTTAACCTGGACATCCTTGAAAAGGAGACAGATATGGCTGTCCAATGTGAGCCGGATCATTGCGACTTTGAGACCCTGCAGGAGAGGAACACCCACCTTAAGGTGAGAGAAATATTGTAATAATATTGTGTTCCTAATTTGGAATTTCACCAAGGCTAATATTGTCCAGTAGGAATTACTTTTGATTGGTTGGATTTAGATTACAGACCTATTTTGATGCATGCATCTCTGTCTGTTATCTGCCAAACTTTGTCCCATCTCAAAAAGGGCCACCCCAACTCACTCAAAAGCTATGCGTGTGCGTATGTGCATTTGATGGGTGTGTCACAGCCGAAGGTTAAAAGTGCGCTTTTGGAAACACTAAAGATCAGTATGAGTCATGTTTGCACACACACGTGCAACTATCTGGACCTGATACCACTGAAGCAGAAATGACCTAATCCCACAAAATGAAATAAGGAGACAGGAATCCTCTCTCACTGTTCTTGAAGCTCACTGTTGCAGACGGACGCAATAAATTATTGCTTCCAGAGAACCTTTAACACTATTAATTACTACCTTGTCAAAAGGAAGAAAAAGGTGGATACGAAGGCTAGTTTGCTATTGCGTGATCAAACATATGTGGAGCATATGTTTTCCTGATGCAGAGTACATATAAAGCAATGGCGATGAAGTCATGGGCAACATTATAACTGGTACATGTTCTCACAACAGTGCCAAAGATGATGCTGTAATGGACTTCTATTGTGATTCTGTAATCCGATTTTGTCACGCCATCCAACCCAGGTCTTGAGATCTGTTGTAAATGTTTGTATGTGATGTGTGTGATTTTTTATTTTTTTTTCCCCAGGCTCACATTATGGGAATAGTGTTAATTTTGTCAATGAAAACTAAACAAAAATGATTTTGTCAACACACATTTTTCACCATACTAAAACTAGACTAGACAAGACTAAATCCCTCATTAGTAACTGGGACTAAAACGGGACGTAAAATCTATGGACATTTTAGTTCATAAACAAAAACGAGATGGAAATTATGTGATTTTGTAAAATCTTGTGTGCTAATCTGTCACTGTGACAATGTCATGTGACACACAAATCTGCAGCTAGCGAGTGCAACATGCACAAACACATGGGACAGACAGGAGGTGGATTCAAGGTGAATGGTTAAAAAACAAATAAATCATAGTTATAATGTAACATTAATCCAACAACTATAATGTTCCAACAATAATGTTAATCCGACCGCTAACTAATGCTGGCTAATTTACTCGCTCATAGCATGGAGCCATAGTAGCCACTTTTTGATATACTGTAATTGTGTGTCAAGTTGTTTTTCATCAAAAAGATGAGAGACAATTTTATGTGAAATAGTTTTAGATCTGAAATGTTCAACATTATCTGCTGACAAAAAAATATACAGGGGTAAAATGATCTCCTGATCTCCTGACTAAAACTACTAGACTAAAACGTTGACAGTTTTTGTTGACTAAAACTCGATGAATAAGATTAGGCTTTTTGGACTAAAATAAAGACTAAAATGCTAGATCTAGAGTCGACTAAAAATGGACTAAATGAAAACAGGATGAGGTCGACTATGTTAAAACCTAGCAAGCGTGATTGAAACTGGACTGAAACTGGGACTAAATTTAAATATGGTGGATAAAATTAACACTACTTGGGAGCATGCCTCGAGCCTTGTCTTTTTTTCCCTCCCCCTCCCGAGTGTCTTCCTTTCTCATCAAAGATCTTGTAGCGCTTAAAAGTACTGACAGGTCTTTCCGTCCTGTCTCCCTCTGTTGGTCATTGTTTTTCATATGTCTTGTGCCTGCTAAGTCAATTTCGTTGCTCTGTACTTGTGCAATGACAAGATCCATTTATTCAGATTGACTATGAAGTTCTCACTGACGAAGTGAAGGAGATGGAGAGTCAAGCTTCTCGTTTGAAGGAGCTCTGTCCAGAGAAAGTGCATGTACTCTGGACCAAGATTCAGGCAACACTGCAGGTCTGGACGGAGCTGGGGAAAAGTGTGATGGAGCTCAAATCACGTTTGCAAGAATTTTTGCATCTCCAAGACTTCTTCAGGAGCTACCTCGCAATGATGTAAGCAAAGCGCAGGGACATGACCATTTTAGGGCCAGATGTTCTTGTTATATTTTAGTTTTTGTGGACATATAAGGAACGTTATTGTACTCAAGTGCCTTGTCTGGTCATCTCATATTTTATGAATGACTTTTCTTAAAACTCTCTTCCTTGTCTCTTCCATCACCTCACCCCCACTACTGCGGATAGCTTATGGACAGAAGACACCCGGTCATGCATTTTCTCAGAAACTTTGCATCTGAAGGCAGATGGACTGAGCCTGCAGTCCACAGAGCTTGATATGCAAATCGAACAAAAGTTTGAGGAATTTGAGAAGTTGGCGGCATCTGGGAGAAACATTTTAGACAAAGAACACCATCTCACTCAGATGGTGAGCTGGGTTTATATATATATTTTTTTAAATAAATATCTGGGATCATTTTACCACTTCTATTGACCCTCTGTCATGTGTTTCAGGTAGGAGAGCGCGTGGAGGAACTGCGCAGTATGCTTGGGTGGATTTCTGTGCACTGGAGAGCAAAAAAAGAAGAGTGGATTCACAAGAACAGTACGCAGGAGTCCTCAATAGATAACATTTACTCTGAGGCCACATTGTACTCCCCGTCAGAGGTACATTTGCACAAATCACCTGGAATTTTAAACCTTTACAATCAAGTTTGTTCAAGACTTGCATCAGGTCTTCATAGCACATAAGAGTTTTGTAAAAATGAGCTAATTGTTCTCTCTATGGCTTTTTGAACAGTCTGCAGATTCCTACGAGTTCTGTCAGTCTCTGAACATCATCTCGGAAGAAAGCAAACACAGACAGAGCTCAGAACAGTTTCCTGGACATTCCCAGCAGCCAAAAGAAAAGCAGTTAGAGGATTGCTACGAAGTCATGAAAAGTATCAGTGAACGGGACGGTGAAGGCCCCCAATCAGAGTCTCCCGCTTCCTCCCTCACGGTCATTAAGGAGCCAAGCAATTCCTCTTTAGGGGGCATGGTCAACCTTATCTTGAGCTTTGGCAACACAGGGGATAGCCATGTTCAGGTGGTTGACCGACCTGTTTGGAATGACGAGGTTGTAGAAGAGACTTCTGAGCCTCTCCACAGGGTGAGTACAAACTTAACTTAACACGAGTTTTAGGTAAGTCAACAATGATATGTTGGACAGCGACAGTATCTATAGGATCTCTCCCTTTGACTGGTGTTCATTTCTCATTCTACTTTGGCCTTCATATCTGTCTTTTTGCCCACTTTTTCTTTTAGCCCACTGTGCCTCCCTGTAAAAAATTTTGGAAGCGCTGCCAGGGGCTTTTGGAAAATACTTTGGGTAGTTTAAAGCGAAAGAAAAAGATTTATCGGCAGAGTGCAAACGAGGTAAATTGCAGGGTGTGAATTGACAACGCATGCTGCGCGCCTTCAAGTGTGCTGGAACTGCATGCGGTGTGTATTTATTTACTGTGGCCTAACCATATAACGTGCAGCTGGTTCTGCAGCTTCCCTGTGTTGTGATCCGTTTTCCAAGCTGAGAGGTACGACACTAAGAGGAAATATTTGAAGTCGAAAAATATTAATGCTGACAAAGCATTATTATTTTACTCACACCACCTCTTCACATCTCTGTGTTTGGTTAATGTTCATGTGGCAGTTAAAAAAAAAAAGTAGGAAAATACATTTTATTGTTAATACTAAGAATTTTCCTCTCACAGAAGTCTTAAATGCCAACAATTAATGACGCACATTAACTGGAGTGATGTTTTCGGGCAGGACACTAGAGGTGTGTTACTTTTACCATGTACCCATGAAGTCGGGGAAGTATGACTTCAGATTTAATCAAATGTGATGAAAGTCAAGTCGACAAGTCGCTGATGATGTCAGTTATATTTTTTTCAGTACTAAAATTTTTTTAAAAAAATCACAAGAGGGAATGCTTTTCAATAATATATTCACCGACGTTCGACAGCTAGGCCTCTTAATAAATAGAAAGGTGACTGAGCTACGCCATTGTGTCGCTGTCTCAGCATCTTCCTATCATTCTGCACATACGTATCTAGTTCGAGCCAGTTAGGACCGTAGAGTCACACATCGTCACATGGGCTAGGCAGAGTTGCCCTCCTGCGTGTGTGTGTGTGGCTCAGGGAGTCAAAAGAATCGGAACCATTTTCGATAGATTAGGCCTTCTTCCGCATCCAGCAGAAATATCAAATCCGACAAATTTACTATGAATATTAAAAAACAAGACACCCAATTATGTCAACAAAAAAAACAACACTTATTTTTCTTTAGTCTGATGGTTATTTTGCCAACATGTTTCTTGTAACTATAATGTGTAGTAGTAAACACTGATGGTGTAGTGCTGACAGATTCAGTAAACTTTTCCGGACTCTTTAAATGGTTTTCAGTTTCACACTTTATTGCTTTTGCTCTCTTTCCAGCCTTAACTACAGCTTCAAAGTAGCTTACTTTGTTGTTAGGTTCCATTTTTAGTTGTTGTTTTCTTCACAGTTCCAGATGTCTGTACACAGATGTTGTTTGTAGCTCAGGGACAGTCACTTTTGATTTACAGTACATCACTAATTGCCTATGGTTTTCTTGGTGTGATTACACCTTGGGCTTACAAAAGACACTATTTAGGGGATATAGAAAAGGAGGATTCCAGTTACGAATGGGATTTGTACCAGAAACCCCATCACATTTTTTAGTAAAACCAAAGACATCTGAAAGGGAGCTAGGGCTAAAATACCAAGAAAGGGCCACAGAATGTCACGCCAAGTCAAAATGAATATTAGTCAGAGAGACAGTATGATTATTTTGACTACAAATGTGTCATACGCTCTTCTTCTATTACCCTTTCGCCTTTTTTTTGTTTCCTTTCATGTAATGATTTGCATGGTAATGTGAAGTTTACAGAAATAAATGGCTTGAATGCTGTCACCCAAATGTAGCTAATGCTTTATATTTTTTATGTTCTCATCCCATCATTCATCCTCAACACATGAAACGGATCTTGTTCACCACAAACATGGCTGGCAATAAAATTCATTAGGTCAAGTATTTTGAAAAAACAAAACAAAAAACAAAAAAAACATTCACATGTTGGATGGTTCTCTCTCCCTCTCTACCTAGGTGAGCACTTACTTGCACGTCAAGGATAACAACTCAACTGTGACCCCAGTGTACGAGAGTATCACACTCCCACGCCAAAAGAGGCGCTTGACATCCTCAACCTCCCCTACCGCCTCGCCATCCTCCTCCTCACCAGCCTCCGCATTGCAATCACCTCAGACCAGTGTATCCTTCCACCCTTTGAACGGGAGGCATGTCAACAACTCCATATTCTGCAGCCTTAAGAGAATGGGCAAGAAAAGAAAGAGAAAGCGAGACACTCGCAGGCATACCATCCAGAAAGTCACGGGGGTTGACGAGGAAACCGACGAACCTCTTTACGCCTGTGAGACAGTCAGTTATGACACTCATACGTGGCCACTCAAAGACGGTCGAAGGAAGAAAAGTTCGCCACAGTACGGGGACGGAGTTGGCGCTATGGCTGACATAAAGAATTCCATACTGAGAGACATTGAGTGCTGTGGAGAGGATGCCATTACGCCCTACGCTGTTTCAGAGGGACCGACAGGCCGCTGCAGTTTTCTTTCCTTGGGTTCTGTGTTAAGCTTTGACTTACCAAAGGACATGACTCTCATCCCCAGCATTCAGGAAATCATTACTATAGCTCCCCCGGAATCCAACAAGGCTGCTGGGACTGATCCAGATCCCAACTCCCAACGCCACACAGCATTAAGTTCATTCAAACAAACTCGACCCCCGAGAGCTGAAATCAGCTCTGAGACACAGACGTCGACAGGTGTTGCGAAAGATTTGCCTGATAATGACGTCAATTTCAACACACCGTCTCCTCCAGAGAAAGATGAGGATCAGATGGTTCCGTGTAATGGTTTATCTAAAAGGGAGGTCAACCTGCAAGGTGATGCAGAGCAGGAGTGGGACGAACTGTCATCAGTCGTCAAAACTGTAAATAAGCTTTCCGAACCTCCTATTTATGTGAACCAAGCCGCTGTGTCCATAAAAACTGCAGCTCCTAAACACCAGTGCCCAAATGTGCATACACTTATTCGGAACCTCAATGGTCACAAGTACCATAAAAGTGCAACAATACATGATGAGAACCCAGGACAGTGTCTGCACCGAGCTTCTCGCATGGTTGTCAATCTCAAGTCAAACGTGAATGTTCGTCAAGACTCGGTGGACTCGGGCATCTCCAGCTCCAGCGGCATCAAACCATGTCCTGACGCATCTTGTCCGGATAATCCCCAGATTACTGGAATGGTGGGGAGGCTCATGTCCCTTCAAGTGGGACGCATTGACTGCATCAAGACGACAGAGAATGTGGGCCCATCAAAACCCAGCGAAGACCCACAACAAGAGCCTGTCCACTTTGATCACCAACAATTTGAGGAGGAGGAAGAAGAACTGGAAGGCATCTGGAACCAAACGACCAACTTCAGGCAGAGTATCTGTTCAGACATCATGTACCAGCCTAACCAAGGAGATTCCATATCATCGGATCAGGCAAGTGAGCCCATTCCCAGCTCCTCCCCCGGCAAAGTGCCAGCTATGCTCTATCGAAACCAGGCTACAGCCTCAGAACCCAACCTCTTTGTGGCCAACTTCAGGCTGCCATCTAACATCCAGAGTCTCCTGGGTGGCGATAAGGAGCAGAGTCCCCAAGGCCCACCACGGACCGTAAGAGACAGAAGGTCCTGGGCAGCCTTTCCAAATAAGGACCAAATTGGCAAGACTTTGGTGGTTGTCAACGAAACAGCCGCAGATCAGTTGAAGCTTCCAGATGTTTTTGACAATCAGAAATATATCTACCAATACAGAGAGGATGAAGAGCAGGAAGAGTCAAAAGGTGGGGAGGAAATGGGCGAGCAGACAACTAGTTCAAAGGTGAGGTCCTTACTTGGTTAACTGCCAGCACATATGAGACTGACCTAAATTATAGAACCTATTGATCTCACTTCTGTTAATAATGTGAATTTTTGTGTTATTTTGCCTTGCTCACCCACATTTTCCCAGCATAGTCCAGAGTGCAGGCCTCTGCCAAAACCAATGTAAAAAAAAAAAAAAAAAGTTTTCTTTGGCATAGCCAAGTGAATCAGCTCCCAAATTTAATACTTGTTCTTTGGCCGATGTTATACTATTCATTCAATGTTGGTTAAAATCTGCAAGCAAGATTTTCCAAAATACTGACAGCCACAATGTTTTGCTTCCTCTACATAATCACCAACCAGTTTAATTAGAAGTAATTTGATTTTCAGTTTCCCCACTTTTAATGTCTAAGATAATCAAACAAATGTAAATGTTTGACATTTACAAATCTTTAATGACCTTAATGAAGTGGGAAAACTGCAAAAAAAAAAAAAAAAAAAAAAAAAAAAAAAAAAAAAGAGCGAGGGTAAAATAATTTTCACTGCACTATATGTAATAGAGTACTTAGTAGGACCAGAGAAATTAAAGCATCTAGTACAATGCAATTTTGTACTAATTATCACATAAGTGATATTTCAGTGTAATTTTAACAATACATAGTTTCAAGACAGAAAAAATGACGATTAACAATGTCCAGTCTGTTCTTGTGCTAAAAAAAAGAAGAAAGTTGTGCTGCTAAATCTATCAAAAGAAAATCCAATATATCTGTACGGCTAATTTAATACAAAAAAGGTAGGCAGGTATCAGGAAAAAAAAATGTGTAGAACCAGAAACACATTTTCTGTCACTGACAATCTTCTTCTCAACAGGATCAGTCAAATGGCTTCTGCCCACCAAAAGAGGATGCTCAAAACCTTGAGGCTGAAGACATGCAGGAGGAGTCAACGGCCACAAGAGGGCGCTGCGATACCCTAGTGAGATTGAAAGCATCTTTGTGCATCATGAATGGCGCTGTTCTGATTAGAAGCAGGGATGAACTCGAGTCATTTTATAACCCCTTTTAGAATGGAAATCCCGAGCTGCAGTCTATGGAGGGAACTCTCGAGAGGAAGCAAAAGCTTCAGCTTGGAGGAAAGAAAGTAAAAACGCTTCCATTTGTCGTTCAAGTGAGCACGGTCAGCAAGTGTAAAGTCCTCAGTCAGCAGCACTTTCTTATCTTATTTCCACAGGCTGCCTCTAGAGGCTGGAACTCGTACCATACTGTCTTATATCGACACACCTTATGCTTCTATCAGGATAGAAAGGAAACGTTGAGGGTGAGTACAGTATATCCATGAATAATTGAAGCAGCGAGTAATACGCGGTCAGTGGTGGTCAGCCTGCGTTGCTTTGCAGAGTTCTGCATGTGGCCTGCCACTGAACCTCGCTGGTGCTGAGTGTTCATCTGCACCGGAGTACACTAAGAAACAAAACTGCTTCCGTTTGAGGTCAGAATGTAAAACAGAATTACAATGATGATGATGATGTGAATGGAATCGTATCTATAACTTTTGTTTTGTGGCCTTCAGGCTGCGTGACGGCTCCGAATATCTGTTCAATGCCTCCTCACGTTTTATGATGAATAAATGGATGAACAAGATACAAGCAAACACAGGTAAAGAGAATGACAGTATGTTCAAATCAGCGAGCTGACAACGTAATTAAATCTCGTCATCTTAAAAGGTGCAAGTCAGTCTGCGTCTTCGTTATCAAGCATCCCATTTGATCGAGACGTCCGCATTTCCTTGTAAGAAAAGATCCTGTCCAAACTAACGCCACTAAACTAATCCTCTGTAATGGAAAGAAAACATCTGTCCCTCCCAACAGAAGCCCCCCTCTGTGCTCGCGCTGCTACGGTCTGGCCAAATGCTACTGCTCCTCCCAGCATGATGTCACCTCCACATTTCCCAGACGGAAAACCCCGACCCGAGCCAAAGACACGCTTGTCCTCTCCAGAGAGTTGCCACAGAGTCACCTAAGACTTTTGCAGGAACGTTCGGCCATTTCATCTGTACCTGGACCCTGTTGCAGTAAGGCCCTATGCTCAACAACACTCAACTCCAAAAATATTGGGACAGTGACTCCTCTATTTTTGCTGCCGACTGAACTCAAGACACATATGAGACATGAGATTAGGGCTGCTCGATTATGGAAAAAAATAATAATAATCATAATTATATTAGCAATAATTTAAATCACGATTATTTTAACGATTATTTAGTTTTTGGTACAAAGCAAGAAAATGTTGAAGCATTTTAAAATATTAAAACCAGTTAAAAAAAAATACAAACGTTTCTTTTGGACCAAACAGAATTTATAATAACATATATTTATAATAATATATGTTTATTTATTTATTTTGGAAAAAAAACTTGAAGTTGGAGTGCAATCATTTATTTTTTTTGGGTAAAAAACGAGAAAATGTTTACACATTTAAAAATATTAAGACCAATTAAAAAAATAGAAACACTATAATTATGTAAAAATTTATAATATATATTTATAGTAATATATATTTCTTTATTTATGTTGGCAAAAACTTGTTGGAGTGCAGCACGTGCACTAGGGCATTTTTTATTATTATTATTTTTGGTACAAAACAAGAAAATTATTAAACTTAAAGAAATAATAATAAAAGATATTTTTTTGAAACATTAATAAAATTTATGAAATTAGTTATTTTTCCATTTTAAAAAAGGTAAAAATATATAAATTTAAACAACTAAAAAATAGGACTAATAATCTTTTTTACGATTATGGTGATTTTGTAATTGTGAAATGTAGTAATTGAACTTGTAATTGAATTTAAATTAATCGCACAAACTACATGAGATCAATATTTCAGCATTTTTCCAGGTATTTACTATAAATCTGGATTTAATCAAGAATTTAAAAGAGAATCATGTGATGGTGAGACAGTCTTAAAATTGACTTTTTGCAATGTAAATACCAGGAAAAGAAAACTTATATGTTAATCTCTCATCGTTACAGTTTTCTTGTTCCCTTTTTTAATCAAAAATGTTTTTTTGTTAGTTTTTTTTTTTTTTTGTGTACCACAAAAATAAATGAATAGGCATCCCTGTTACAATACTTTTGGAGGGTGTGTGCAATCCTGTTTAGGTCATCAAGAGTAGTGTTGTTAAATTGCACTGCTTCACACTGAGATGTTTCTAATAATTTGGCCCTCAAATAAACATAAACCCTCTGTCGTCTGACATTGTGATGTTCCACACTAGGACAGACTACAACCACAGCATTAAACATTTCTCTGTCAGCGTCAGCCACATTCAGCATTTTGAAACCCTTGTGTGGGTGTACTCAAGCAAGTGCTCGAAAAATGTGCTTCATTTAGTCTTTTTTGGCATAAATAGCGCTGAACACAAGCATAATCCTTATCAATGAACACAGCTGGTCTTTAAAAAGACATTTAAAGGAATAATCCAGCTTTTGTTGTGTTTCCGATGGATATAATAGGTCTAGTCACTGCAGGTATAATATTGTACACTAGGGGGAGCCCAAATATTGTCTCTGTACTGAACCAATGTCCTACTTCAGTGGTTCTCTCTTTTTTTTTTTTTTTTTTTACACCAAAAAAAGACTTGGCTCTTTATGTACCACCATAATGACCAACATTAAAATACAGTAGCGTAGTAAGCCCAGATTTTGATTCCTTAAATGTCTGTTCAATGTTATTGTGAGCCACTGTGACATGATGCATAGTTCTATCATTACCATTGGGCTGTAAAGTAGGGAAACGCTACATAAATAATGACTCAAGTAAAATGTACATAAAAGCAATACATACGTAAATCAATGTTTGAAAATGCAAATACATTATACTGTACTTGTGTAGCGTGCACTTCACTTCACAAATATGGCACTTTATGTACTTCAATCTCCGGTGTAATAACCTTATTTATTTATTGATTTAATGTTTATTTTATTATTATTATTATTATTATTATTATTATTATTATTATTAATAATGATAATAATTCAATCTCTGATGTAATAACCTTATTTATTGATTGATTGAATTTTTTTATTTATTTTTTTTATTTTTATTATTATTATTTGTATTAATTCCATCTCTGGTGTAATAACTTTATTTATTGATTGATTGAATTATGTTTTATTTTATTATCTGTTCTCATTGCTGCTGGACATGTAAATTTCCCAGAGGGAGCCATCCCAAAGGGATCAATTAAGTCTAAATCTAAGTCTAAGTCTTGAACGTTAAATACAACTGAATGATGCCTAACAAATGTACTGTCCTGGAACTTGGGTTGTAACAAAAAAAAAAAAAAAAAAAAACACGGTTTGAACCGGAAAATCCTTATTTAATTGCAAAGATCAAACCGAAATATACACTTTGAAATATATCGATACATATCGAATTGTCATTTATATGAGCAATGTATCTTGGAAGTTAATTTCACATTTGCAGTACTTTGTATGCATAACAAAAAAGTCCTTATCCTCTCAAACTGAGCCGATCAAATCGAAGAGTAATCCCACTGAATCAAACCGAATCGTCCACTTTCAAATCGAACCCCCTTTGAATCATTTCGCACTGCAAATATTGAAAACTGTATCGTCTTTTGTGGAGAGGTGTGCACCCCATTTTATTCAGTGATTCTTTCACATACCACTAGAGGGAGCCCAAGTACCGCTACCACACTTGGAATAATTTGTCTGCTTTTGCTGTGATTTGCTGCTTTTTCCTCCACAGATGATGACGATGATGACGGCAGCAGCTGTAAGCAGACGGTGACTCACGGACTTCAGGGAGGAAGCGGAGACAACACCTCTTCCTCCCATTGGTCCCCCCCACGCAGCAATCAAGACCGGCTCAGCGGCAAGTGTCGCTCCCACTCCTTCACTTCTGGTTAGTTTACGCCGATTAACCTCACTGACCTTGATAACGCGTCATCTTGATGAGTCGCATTCTGTGTCGTCACCTAGCTACCTATCAGAAGATCAAGCCCACGCAGCAGTCCTGCGGGGGCCCGGAGAAAGGGTCCAACTACAGCGTGACGCTCGTGCTGGGAGACAAGACGTCGCAAAGCCCGCCGATGAGCTACACCAGCCTGCCTCGGCCTCGCAACAAATCCGTCTTTCAGAAGTTTTTTGGCAAAAAGGACCAGTGACTTGTCACCAAAGTGTCTCTAATGTGCAGTGCACATTTTTTTAAGTATTATCTACTACTGACTATATTTATATTCAGAGTTGCTACCGCGGTTTTATTTGAATGTGTGAGGTGGTATTTCTATGCGTGTATATAATTTTCATATTGTGTGTACTCTTTAGTTTGTTTATTTTGCCACTTGTCTTAATTTTACATTTGTGTTGTTTGTATGGGGCAGCAGAGTGGAGTTTGCATGTTATTTCTGTGCCTGTGTGGGTTTTCTCCAGCTTCCTCTCATATACCAAAAAACACAAATGTTAGATTCAGTGAATGTTCTAATTAAGGGTCGCCCACATGGAACCAAGTAGCCCTGTAGCACCTTATATTGTAATCATTTCCTGAAAATGTAATACAATTAGCATTTATCTCAATCAAAAATGAAATAAAACCCAATAATTAGGGTCGCACGATATTGAGATATAGTTGTTGAATATTGCGATATTGGTATTATTGCGATATATAAAGTGCCTAAAGAAATAGCATTTTTATTATCTATAAAAAAAAATTTACGTGGCAAAATAAAGCGCAATTCATTAATTACTAGGAGTGTTAAAAAAAATAATAATCAATTCAGCAATATATCGCGATATTCCATCCATTTTTGATGGAAAAATATTCAACAAAACGTCTCACTTATGGTTCGAGTTCACACCTTAAGCATGGAAAAATGTTATACTAATGGAACATTAAGCCTTAATATTTAATTTCAATGCCGTTCAAACATGATACTGTTCTATTAAATACAGTGGCTCACAGTTATAAGGCTGAAGTTTCAGATTAATAATACATTTTCATACAAATCTTACAGTGTACAAGTTTACTAATTAGTATTTTCTAAATTTGAGTAAAAAAAAAATCGCAACAATCGACTTGTAAATTCATATCGAGATTAATCAATATCGAATCGAATCGTGACCTATGAATCGTGATATGAATCGAATCGTCAGGTACGAGGCAATTCACACCTGTTCAACTACTGGTTGGTGATGCACATTTAAGTTTACGTCTGACTGGCCAAATTCATATAAAAGCATACAATTCCATATGAAACTTAATGCATGTCTTTGCAATATGCATATTGCTGGGACCAATATCACAATATTGATATTTTCTCGATATATTGCACAGCCCTACGAATAATGTAATAATTTTACCAATAGTGTAATAAATAATCTTGATTGATATTGCAATAAGATTTTTAACGACCTTATTACATTATTGGTGAACTATTTATTTTCTGGTATGTCTTTTTTTCCCTCAAAACTGATCATGTAAAACTTAATCATATGTTACATTGTCATTTTCAGTCCAAACTTCTACATTTTGTGTTTTAGAATCTGGTATATTATACACTCACAGCAAAGTTTAATGTTACAGTTCAGTTTTTTATGACTGTTCGTGTTTCATTGGTCAACAATCGAAGACGTTTTAAGTTTTATTACATTTTTGAACAAGTGCAAGTTTTATTCAATTTTCAATAAATTATTACATTATTAGATGCTACAAGCCACTAAGGAGCACGAGTCACCCGTGAGCCTCTTCTAAAAATTTCTCACAGTGATGGGTCATAGTGATTTCCCCGGAATGTTGTCATTTGAAAATGTAAACATCTGCAAAGATTTATAGAAATAAAAGTATCGCATATTGATGTTTCCTTTTTTTTTTTTTTTTTTTTTATTATTTGCTTATAATTATTTGCGGGAAATGATGAACATGATTAATGTCTTGACCCAAATGAGGATTGCCAGTTCGGGAAATAGATGGATGGGTATTATTAACTAGACTAAGTGCAATTTCTGGGGAAATTGCGTGGGAATGCTGAATGCTAAGATTTTGAATGCATGTGGAATGCTTATGAAGTAAATTGAGAGATAAATTATGAAATTGTGACCTCCTGGTTACTGGACTTTACCAACTGTGCCACTGAGCAGTATCAGACACCTGGCAATGATGACAACTTATATGTATGGAAGTGTGCGTGAAAAGTGACACTTTTCTATGTCTGTCCCATTGAAAATGAATGGGGAAAAGTTTATAATTAAACGTTAAATTGTGCAAATAATGTAAGTGGTGTGGAGTCAAACGATATATACCCCAGGAGGCATGACTTTTTTTTTTAAGCTAGTTGAAATTTGAACAGTGTAAATTGGAAGTATTATGTGGGAGTTGTTACACGGCAAAAAAGTATGGAAAATAAAAATCACAATAACATATGTGGGAATGCTTCAGCATTCCCACAATAACTTAAAATGGTAATTTGGGTAAATGTATTATTTCAGAAGTCTTTACAAAACTGATAGCCCTTGACAAAAAAAAGCGCAGCGACACTGAGTGTGCTGAAACGTGCCCTGTGATTGGCTGGCGAGTGGCGACCAGTCCAAGGTGTAAGCCACCTCTCTCCAAAACTCAGCTAAGATATGCTCCGGCTTCCCCAATGGAGATAAACGGCAAAGAAAATGGATAAATGAATGTGTTGTTTGTATTTATCAGTGTGTGTACAAAACAGCTCAGCAGGAAGTCCATTTTGAAAGCGCATTTGCATACTAAAGTGAAAACACAATACACTAAAGTCATTACAGTAGCGTCGACATAATTGTTTCTCCCCTCTGTGTTTCGTATCCAATTAACATCTTTGTACGCAAAAACCTGCAGTTTGATATTGCTTGTGCTAGTTTGTTACGGAAAATATCTTTTTAATCTGTAATAGAAATCTTTGTTATTAGTAAATGCTGGCTTTTTGGTGCACAAGTGCTGCCCTAAAACAAGATACGCATTTTAAAACGTCTCAGCAGCTAATACAGATGTTTTGGCCCAACAACTGCTTCACCTGTCAGTTTCCAAGATTTGGCACTTGGACACATAACACACGGAATGGAGACAGACCACAAAAGATCTGTATTTCCGCTCCAAATTTGCCAAATTCATCCAGCAGGAGCATCCATCATTGCAGGGCAGCAATCTGTGAACCATTATCAAGTCTCTGACTGCAGCATGACTCACACAGCAGTTTGTTCGATGCACATCAGCTGCAGTATGTTCATGTGTCACATCAATGTACTTTCAAAACAGCGGACTTACAGCATGTCCACAACAAGTAAAAAATATCCAACACTTATCTATTGCGCTGAAAACAACTGAAAATAGAACAACATTCCTCCGCATGACTATCTAACCACAACGAAGACAATGTGGCACCTTTTGTCTGCGCGTCAAGTTTTAAAACGACAGCCACATCCTCGGCAACCCTCAGGGAGAAAAGGCTATCGATTGACCATCTTGCCCCCGATCCTTGTACTCTCCCTGTGAACTCTGACCTCTGCGTCATCCGCTGACAGCTTCCATCCGCTGCTAGGGCTTAACCCCCTCCCCTTCTCTGGCATTATAACACACTCTGTTGCTGTGTCACAGCCACTTGTCGGTGGATTTAAGGATAAATGCAGCGTACAGCAATCTGCATACTTCAACATCAAGATAATGTGACGGAAGACGAATGTCCTTTGGCTCCTTTGATTCAAAAGCATGTTGGTTGTTGAATGGACATTCTACACATGAAACTAAACAGCAGTTGTTAACATCTACCTGTAAGCATTGGTCGCGATTATAAATTCCCGCCATCTGTGGACAGGACTGCTAATGCTTAAAACAACAATGCGCTGTGGTACTCTTTACAATGTGTGCCTTCATCCATGCTAAAAGCTTAGAGAATGATGCTTTTATACTGGCCTTGCCTGCTGTTTACCCACTTTGTACAGATGAGGTAAGGGGAAAGTGGCTTAAAGACTGGTTAATCCAGTCCTAATTATAGCCCGTTACACACTGGGCATCAACCCAACTGACTTTTTGCTGACCTCTTGCTGGCTCATTGTTGCTGTGTATAAGTTGCAGATTCTAGAATCTAGATCCTGCACTACGTCACATTCCATTGGTGGATATTGTAGTTTGGTTTGGTTGTAAATTGCTAGTCTTTACAATAACACGTATAAGCACGGTATTCTGATTAATAGTACATTGAAGGAATATGAATTAAGCAGCAAAAGTCCAGTAGCACAGGGCTTAGGTAAGGACCACTCATGGCTGATCTGTTTTCTGAGTTTGGTCACCTGATAGTCATAAGCTGAGCCATGATTGGTCGTTACGGGAGACCTGAGTAACCGTGATGTCATTTTCAGGCGACAAAAACTGGCAAAATGGAATCTCCTTAAGATGTATAAAGCCTAGATACACCAATCCGATGTCGGGAGTCGGACAGCGTTAGGTCAACAGCATGCATCGTCTGATCAGTGTATAAATTGCTGTCGTAAAGTTGGATCGAGTTGGAATACGTCGTGCGGGTGTTTCCAGCAAATGTGACATGTTGAATCGGCGTCGGGCGTCAGGGAATTTGATCACTGTGATTGGCTGTTAGCTAGCAAATCAGCGCACGGGGCAAACGTTGGCATGGTTTGGTTTGGGTTTTGTTTGACGTTATCCGTGTGTTTCTCTAGTTTCAGTCATGATCTGTGTTTTTGCGTTATTGTCCTTGTGTGCCCCCCTAGTCTTGTCAAGTGTTGCCCTACCCACCTGTGTTTGCCTGCCCTTCCTCATGTGTCAATCAATCAGAACCTTCTCCCACTCGTGTCTTGCCCAGGTGTGTCTCGTTGTGTCAATTGGGGTGTGTGTGTGTGTGTGTGTATTTACGCCCTTGTCTCCCCTCTGTCTGCGTCGATACATTGTATGCTTTCCTACCGTCATGCTGTCCGTTTTTGCCCTGAAGTCCCCCATGTTTTGCCTTGCTCTTTTTTTTATGTTGTTTTGTCAACCAGATCCTTGTTTACCTTCTTGTTTTTTTGTTTAATTAAATCATTTTTATTGACTGCACCTCTGCCTCCTCGCCCTGCTTTCCTGCACCTGGGTCCTCAACCAACACCGTAACAAAAGTAGGAAGTGACGAAAGCGGATAAATAGTACTGATGGAAAGCCGAGACCTTTTTTTTTTCCCGCTCATTTTGTGTATCGTCACCCTGCTCTACCCTCCGCATTTGAACGCACACTGTCTGTCTGGACAGAAGATCCGGAAGATGACTTTGTCTCTGTAGTTCAAGAGAGACCGGCATTGTATGATATTACCGTTAAAAGGTTTATCAGCAAAGGTATGAAAGCCAAACTATGGCATGACATGGGGATTTATAGCAGGTAGGATTTACTTTTGTATACGATACAAAAAGCCGCAAAGTTTCATTCACGTGGGAGGATATTGTGAGAGAAAAAGTAACCGGTATGCATTGTTCACATGTTTATATCCCGCCCCTGTAAAGGTTTGTGGTCCTTTGTTAGTTGTTATCTTGTTTTGGACTTTTGGATGTTCTGTTTTTAATTACTGAACAACCTGGATTGCCCTTTAGTTTCTGTTAAATAAATGACCTTTCGAGCAACTCTGCCTCTGCTTCCCATGCGCTTGGGTCCTCAACCCCCATCACAACCTGACAATCATAATGTCTTGCTTAAACTAGTGGAGGTGCATACAATTACTGTAAAGAAAATTCTGGGGTTGCCTTCCCATTTAAATTGTGGGGAAAAATGAAAAAAAAAAAAAAAGTCCCTTATAGGCTACTTTTGCACATGTCTACAGCTACCGTCAAACCAACATAACATCTTGACAGCAATGTCTTCAAACACTCCACCCTCCACCCCCATTCCTCTCACTCTCTTTTGTCCTAGATTGTTAGTAAGCGTAAGCTCCTTGAATTTCTGTGAAGGGATAAAGGAAGCTTGGTGCCAGACAGACATCTGTCCCACAGCTTGGTGCAAATGTATCTCGGAGATATGGATATTTAGGTCCCGCATATCCATTCAAGCCATTCGGCAAGGCTTTTATCGCCACGCAGCCCAAGCTTAGGGAACATTAATGCTTTCACATCTTTGAAAGTGGATCTGTATGGGACAGTTGCACAATGGTCACATCACATGTAGTACAGGGAGTCCTCGAGTTACGTCGGAGTTCCGTTCCTACGCTAGCGATGTAACCTGAATTTCGACTTCAGTCGAATTTCGCCATTAAAGTCAATATTTAGATCAAAATAATTTGTATTAAAAAATCTAAAATACATTTACAATAAAAAAAATAAAATAAAAATAAGGTGCTGTACTTACCATTACTGCTTAGAGGCGGATGGAAAAGAAGGGGGGGAGGCTGATGTGGAAAAAAGATGCTAGCACTAGCTAAGGGCTAAATAGCGGTCGAGAGGAAAACACTGCAGGCTATATGGCGGACGAGGAGCCAAAATGGCGGACGGGGCCAAAATGCCAGACCGTTGTAAAGTCGAAACACCTTAGGTCGAGTGAGCCTTAACTCGAGAACTCCCTGCATTTACAGGAATGAAAGCTCTGGAAAGTGTCATGAAACACAATAGAATCAGCAGAACATGATTTAACACAAATAGTTACAAGTGATGTGAGTGACTTTCAGGCTCGAAATATCTCCAATGTGTTGCTCGTAAATACATGTAATTTACATGTTGGCTTCATGTACTGTACAGTTTAAACATTCCTATCAGACGTGTCATTTAACTAGGGATGTAACGATGAGCACAATATATTGGGATATTAAAACTGCCACAATATTGTCGTCGTCATATTCACAATATTTAAATGCAACACATCTGTTAAAACAGTCAGGTTGATTTCCATTTGTGTAGTTCTAGCACCTCCTGGTGGCTAGTTTATTTTAGTGCAGTTTAATTTTCACAAGGCATGTTTTGGCCCTTATACGTTTAAAACACACGCTAATGGTCAAATGAAGGGGAACATGGAGTAAGTGCCTCAATACATATATTTATATATTTTTATATATAATATTTTTATAATATTTTTCATTTAGTATGAGTTCTTTTTTTTTTTTACAATATTGTGACCTTTTTTATATCGCCAAACTCCCCACAATATTGTGATAATTATCGTATCGTGGCCTTCATATCGTGATAATATTGTATCATGATGTTTGGATATCGTTAAATCAAAATGTTCAAATGCACTGTAAACGAAAGAGCCAGTCGAAAATATCAGATATAGGTATAAAAGTGGAATGGGCATTTGGACCTCAAATCCAAATCCAAAATGAGTCGATGAGCCCTGAATGCCTAAAATTGTCGAAAAAACAACCACCATTTGGACGACATGCATTGTGACACATCAAAAGTATCCAGACAGAACTTAATGGATGTGATAAACCTGGAAAGGTCTGTGTCACTCTTACATAATCCCTCTGCTCCCATGCAGCAGGGTGCTTACAATCACATGCCAATCAGAAGCCGCACTGTGGACCGCCTCAACTCCAATCAGCCACTAAGTCTGTGCCAAAATAACGCACACCATCATCCGCAATGAAAGCTGAGAAGCGGCACCATTGCAGTGCTGCTTTTGGAGTGCCAGCTAATGGAGAGACATGTCGGAGGTGGCCAAAGAGCAGATGCTGGCGCAGCAGCATGTCTGACGCACATCACAGCTGGCTGCTCTCGCTGCAGCTGGCTTGACAGCTTACATCACTTACGCAAGCGATATTAAAAATAAGCCAAAAGTCTAGTTTCACTTTGAAATGACCGGGCACGCTTTGGAGACGAGGCCAATATTCTTACTGGCTTTCTATTTCAAAAACTTCAATCCAGTTGACGGATTAAAAACTCGCGCAAGAGTAAAGTTAGTCTGATTCAAACATGAACTTTGAATGCTCTCGATATATGCCGCAATAACTGCTACTGTAGATTTAAAAGTATAAACTCCATTAGCAAAGTGGTGTGTGTATGTGTGTATGTATTAGGGGTGTGAATTGCCTAGTACCTGACGATTCGATTCGTATCACGATTCACAGGTTACGATTCGATTCGATACCGATTAATCCCGATACGAATTTATAAGTCGATTGTTGCGATTTTTTTCATTCAAATTTAGAAAATACTAATCAGTAAGCTTGTAGAGTGTAAGATTTATATGAAAATGTATTATTTATTTATCTGAAATTTCAGTCTTAGAGGTTGTAATCTGTTTCATGTTTGAACAGCATTAAAATAAAATATTAAGGCTTAATGTTCCGTTCATATAACATTCTTCCATGCTCAAGGTGTGAATCCTAAAAAAAAAAAAAAAAAAAAAAAAAAAAAAAAAAACGATTCTGCCGATTATTGAATCGATTCGAGAATCGCGCGATGTAGTATCGCGATATATCGCCGAATCGATTTTTTTAACACCCCTAGTATGTATATATATATATATATATATATATATATATATATATATATATATATATATATATATATATATATATATATATATATATATATATATTTATATATATATATATATATATATACACACACTGTATGTTTTTGAATCAATTTTCCTTTTCAAACATGATATTGATTCATAAAACCATTAATTGATTATTTTATATATCTCTTTTTTCCCATAAATTCTGAAGAAAATAGAATTGTAAAGCCAATTTTTTTTGTATCTTATTGTTTTCTTGAAACTTACACATGAAAGTATTTTCATACATTTATCAAAGACCTGACTTACTGTATGTAAAGACAATTCAAAATCTTTTTAATTTATATTTACAAATATTGATCTCAAGCTGAAGCGCATTTGGGTTCTGCATCACGAGTGAAAACACATCACTGAGCTTTGAATGGCTTATAAAAAAAAAATAAAAAAAATAAAATAAAAAAAAAAAAAGGTTTTGGAGCGGCCTAGTCAAAGTCCAGACTTGAATTTGATGGAAATGCTGTTGCTTAACCTTTAAAAAATTGTTCATGCTCAAAGTGTGGCTGAATTAAGGCAATTCGGGCCAACAGAGATGTGAAAGCCAGTTATAGAAAACATCTGATCTCGTTTAATTGCTGCTGAGGTTGGACAAACCAGTTTTTTTTTTTCCTTAATAATAAAAACCTGCATTTAAAAAATGCATTTTGTGTTACCTTGTGTTTTCTTTTACTAACATTTTAATGTGGCAAACATGCCGAAAAACAAAAAACAAAAGAGGAACAAACATTTTTTTTCTCACTATTGTATATATACGCACACACATTTCTATGTAGACAAAAAAAAAATACTTTTCTTCCAGTTTTACAGATCTCATTTAGCAGATGTGCTACCCATCAGACCTCTTTAAGCTGCAGCAACTGACTAAATCCTACATCAATGCAATGTGACAACTCCAAAATCCCCTAAAAGTCAGTAATAATATTTATCCTCAGCAGTAATCTGATACCGTATGGACTGAAAACACATGATGACCTGGGGTGAAGTACAAAATGCCAAAGAGAACGTTGGGGGGGAACAAAAAGTGAAGCTCCATGGGACATGATGAGATATACATTACATAGACAGACAGTAAAAGACAGCACAACATGGTGGAAGGGAGAAGGGACAGACAAACTTTGAAATAATACTACCAAAGCATATGTTCATCAGCAAATAATCTATTCTTGTCATTATACTGCTCTCATGTTATCACACAAGCTCTTCAATAATATTCTTTACAATAGTTCAGTTTTATCTAAACAATCATAGAATGGGCACTTATCCAATCAGATTATTATTCTTTTGTTCAAATGTTCTTCCATGAACTTCAAGGATCGCAGTTTTCCATTAGTAATTCTAAGATGTCCTTCAGTCATGTATATTTTTATAGCAGTCTGGTTTGCGTGTCTTCCATTTCATTAGTATCGCTCTTTTCACAGCCAGAAATGCTACAGCAATGATCTGCTGTTTAATGCGTACATATTTTCCACTCTACTTCCCAGTAAGCATTATAACTGGACATTGGCGGATATGAACACATTTGGATCTTTTTTTTTTTTTTTTATGCAGTGTAATATATGCTCCATGAGTATGAGTTTAATTTGGATTATTTTATTTCTCACACATTCTGAATAGATGTCAAATCGCTTCAGTATTGAGTTCCACTTCACTATGTCCAGTTCCCAACCGTAACATTGTTGGAACTGTGCTGTCAGGCAGGGATAAGATTAGCAATTTATAGATGAACTGAGACTCTTCATTGACCAGTAGCTGCTGCAGTATTTGATCCCAACATGATCCCTTTTTTGTTTACATTTTTGAATGATAGATTTTAACTGAAAGTACTGTATTTATGCAGTTATTCAGGCCAAACTGTGTTTTAATCTTTTTAAATGAGGAGTGTACTTTGCACTTTGACACAACCAGTAGAGGCGCTGTTGATTCAGGCTCAATGATACTTAACGGAAATATAAATGCAAAACTTTTTTCAATGTTGCTGAGTGTAGCCCGTGCTTGCTTCCTATCTATCTATCTATCTATCTATCTATCTATCACCAAGGGATGAGCATGGTTGAAGTTTAAAAGTTCTGTAATTGCACTACCGTTACGTTAATCACCCCTTCAACCCAAGGACACATGAAATCACATGAATCTTTGACCCATTTTATGCTGTCAAAAACTGGTAGTATTTTCCTGCTATCCAAAGAATAAATCATACATGTAAAATATTGTACAGTATACTGATTGGATTTCAATGAAAACAACCTGAAAGTGGTCTAAAAACATCGACCAGTTGTCTTTAATTGGGGAAATTCAATATTATTGTACATGGGTATGAATAGTTGAAAAAACACCCAGTTTGACAATACAAGGCAAGCTGCTACGTGATCGATAAATTATTCAGCACAGAATAAATTTTGAACAGGCACAATGCAAACCATGAATTGAGTACACATTGAGTAGCTTGGTGATTAGGTCACAAACCTGTTCTACTACATGGAAGAATGCTTTTAACAAGAAAATGAGGCCTCAATTGAATTAATTACATGTTTACCTTACTAAAGTTGTTATCCTTGTGTATCGTTATTTTAAACACTCCCGAAGAGCTGAGAGAACATCTTGCAGAATGGCATTTCTGTTTTCCCTAGTCACCTGGGCAGAAAAACAAACAATATTACTTTGGGAAGCGAAACGACAGTATTTGGTTTTTAACTCATTCACTCCCAGCCATTTTCACAGAAGCAATCCCGTTCACTCCCGGCTGTTTTACTGGATTTTGACTGATTTTGCATGGCCCACAGAATATTGTGTTCTATTGCTATAAAAGCATGGAACCTATCAAAAGAAAGATTAAAGTCTCCGCTTTCATCAGGAAAAAAAAAAAAAAGTATGTTTCTATCTGTTTCCGTTTTGCAGCAATTAGCATTAGAAGAGAGCTAAGTTTCATCAGTTTTCACAAATCTATTTAAAATTGTAAGTAATTGAGCTTTTTTTCTACATGGCCCTGGTTCATCTCTTTTGCTCTGCTGCCACCTGCTGGCCGTTTGTGTAATAACTACCATTTCTGCAACCGTTCTTTGCAGTTGAGAGGCTCCATCAAAGCCTTCTGTATGCTCCAGCATTAAAAAAAAAAAACGTATAAATACGTCTTTGGGACACTTAAAACATTTAAAAAAACGTATTTATACGTTATTGGGATTAAATGAGTTAAATGAAAAGTATACAATGCCGGATTATCAAGCTCAAAGTTGTAAATACCTGAGAAATAGTCACTGTGACATACTGTAACCTTGAGCCAGACAAGTACTGGCTACTTAGCATGGTAATATGCATAACGGAGTAGCCCCATGATAAATTATTTGGACACTTCAGTGAAGCCTTTGTTGTTTAATCAGTCACGCATGATTTTTTTTGTTAATCCTGCTATAGGCGCAGGATAATGCAGGGCATGGCTCTATCCAACACACAACAGACTGTCTCATAAGACCGTGTGAGATAAAGTGTAAACATGGTCCTACAGCTACTAAAAGCTCTTAAAAACGACCTACATATCCTTCTCTCCCCCACCCCCTTTTCCTAGCAAGTGTACAGTATTTGTTTTTGTACTCACAGCGATGACCCTGACATCGCTCCTAATCCGCACTTCTTCTACCAGGCCAAGCGGTTTCCCCCTGGGGATGGGGATGGTGCCCAAGACTGCGCAGGAAGAGCAATCTAGTGTCTGTCTGACCGCCTTGATGAACGGCTGGCTGAAGAGTTCCATTTTCCCAATCTCGTCAAGGACAAACACCTTCTTACCCGTCCCGTCTTTTGAACCCACCTGTACACAACAGAGTATTGAATATAAAAGGGAGTGTAGGGAAAATGAACAGCTGATTATTCAATTATTGTTTATTAGCTGCTAAGTACAAGTTATTTTATGTGAGTGTACCCTAAAAAAAAGTCCATTTCACAGGGGTGAGCCTATTCCAGCTGATTTTGGAGAAAATTAGAGGTATACTCACTTTCCATTTTCTGTCGCACTTCTCCTCAGTATAATAGTGGACAAGCTGGAGCCCATCCCAGCTGACTTTGGTCAAGAGGCGGCGTACACCCTGGACTGGCCGCCAGTTAATCACAGGGCACATCATGTCAAACAACCTTTCACACTCACATTCTCATCTACGGACAGTTTAGAGTCTTCAATTATAACATGCATGTTTCTGGAATCTTAAAAGGAGTCCCCGGAAAGAATGCACGCAAACACGGAGAGAACATGCGGACGACACCCGACATGTCCGAATCGTATATCACATGTTCATCGAAGTGGGGGTGGCGAAAAACATCCAGCGATTACTGTTTGATTGATAGGGGAAGTCTGTGCGCACAAGTGGGTGGGGGGGGGGGGGGGGGGGTCAAGGAAAGCGTGATTGGCCGTCGGGCTAATAAAACACTGGGGGAAAGCCTGAAAGTGATCCTGTTCAATCAGAAATTACTCTGGAAATGAGGAAAATCTGTGATCACAGGAAACCGTACAACCATGTTTTCTTCAGATGGGAGGAGACGTCAGGGTTCAGCATATAAAAACCTGCCATCAAGCAAGTTAAGGTCACAGACTGTCCTATCATGGTGGTGATTGACTGAATTTTTCTCACCCATCTTTCTGGTCCGGATAATTCTGATTTTCTCTAATCACTGGGTGAGTTTACTCCAAGTTTTCACATGACCTGCTTTCTGGAATACACCCCTTCTTGTCTGCAGACCTTTATTGTTCTTCATCAGGTCACAAATGAGTTGAACTTAATTCAACAGTGCCTCTGATGGTTGCAATCAAGTACGGCAATCCAATTTGTCTCCATTTCTTTAAGACGTCATTAATCAACCATCAATAAATTATTCTCCCCACCACTGGATTATATGTACTGCAAACAACATTGTTTCAGTCTAACATGAGGGAAAAGTATTAGCATGTAATATAATCTGTGATTCAGCTAGTGAACAAACAGAAAGTGGTTTGAGTGATTACAGAGAAACATTTACAAGAGATAAGAGGAAAACAGCATCATGACACCTTCCTTTACAGCTAATATGTAGGCGGCACGCGGGGCTCACTTTACAAGCAGGACATTCACAGTCAGTGACAGCCAGACGGCACCACTGCTACTAAAAACGTCACTCTGGAATTTATGTGTTTGCAGGCTTCCAATTATGCTCTCTGGTTTGAGAAAATCAAATGGTTTGATGATTTTTTTAAGCAGGAATAAAAGACAGCGTTCTATGATCTGTTGACGAGGGTAATTATAACAGGCACGCCAGTGTGTGGTGTACCTTCTCGAAGAGGGGGAGGGCCAGGCGTTCAAATGAAGGTAAATCCACAATATACTGTCCAACTGTGTACTCCCGTCTTCCGTGAGAATCACCAGCAATGTCTCTGTGGGGTGAAATGCATCCCGGGGTTCGTCAAACACAACATCAAAAAAAAAAAAGAAAAAAAGTAGCTTGTTTGACATTCCTACTACCTGATTCTGGACAGGTGGCCTCTTTCTCCACTCACTGTGACCACATCAAACCCCACTCTGCGGCCTCCTTCTCTGACCTCTTCCGTGTAAAAGCCCTCCATCGACTGGCCGGACGCCACTAATGCATCACACGCCTTCTGGACCAGAGTGGTTTTACCCACACCTGCAGCAAAAGTACTGTTCAACTCATTGGCAATGATGATTACACATGGAGGGGTCCTAAATTTGTGATGTAGTTCTGTTCCTATGGCATGATGACATAAACCGAGATTTGTCATAAAGTGACATAGGCTGTCATTTAACCAGTATGCTATAGTGTAAATTATACTATTTTACTAAATGTGTCCACCCATTATTAGTTATTATAATCTAACTGTGCCACTAATGTATAGTGATGGTTGCATTAGATGACAGAAGGTACAAGAAACCTGTGTAATCACCAGTTGCCAATCGTCCAACAGTCAATATTCCATCCGTGTGTATTAGCTTTGAAGTAAATTGAACAGGCCCAAATTTCACACCAAGTCATATTGTAAGTAAATTGAAATGAATCACTATGTCAGTACATTTTTTAGTGAAGTGAATATTTGTATGGCAAACACTTGGTCATTATTAATATAAAAACAATCAACTAAAGAGTTACAAATGTAACTGAATAGAGACCGAATACCTAAGTTGTTCTATATCAATATAGTTCGTCTTGTTTAGAGTATTTTATTGGGGAAGAAAACGGGTTAGGATCATCTGATTGGACAAAAACAAAAACGACTATATTGTCTCATTTAAATGAGTTTCTTTAGTGAATGGCGAGCAAACTCAATCTCAAGAAGTTTCCAGAGTGTGTAGTGAATCTATTCTGTGTAACTGTTACCTGGCGGTCCAGTCAGGAAAACGTGCCTGAGCATTTGTTCACCACCTTCTGCAACACCGCTTCACTTCCGCAAACAAATCTAGCGCATGCGCAGAAGTCTCTCGAACGATATTCATTCTTTTCAAACGCAGTTAAGTGGTATGTTTTTACATTAATACAGAGGCGACACGTGACTCAATAGATGATAATATTGGGAAAGCAGTCTGACTTCTTTGTATGTGGATGTTTTGACATTCGAGCATTTTTAATATCTATGAAAACTATTGAACTAAAATTGTGCATAATAAACGCATCCCATGCATATATAATTTCGCTTAGTTTCACTCACGAAATACACAATTGGAAGAAAGAAAGAAAAATCCCTTGGGAGTGTACTCGATAACTGCAGAAGCCAGAATAAAAGCAGCACGATCAAACCTTATACACGTGCTATATTTGTGTCTTCATATAATGAATTAAATTAAATAACCTGAAACTCCAAACAGTAATTAAAAACTACTAAACTAGTATGAACGGGAGTCATTTTGCATATCATATCTCATGAGAGGTGAGAATGCAAAGCAGTAGTTGGATATTATAGAAAGTGTTTGCCAAAAGCAGTATCAGCTCACTGAGTTTCATCTTACAGGATTTGCTGCTGTGAGGTGTTTTATTTTATGGAATGTAAGTGTATTAAATGGTGTGGTGAGGTGCTTTGTCATATACTGTACATTACTCACACAACGTTAGTGATATTCAGCTTTCAGGTAAAATTTAGGATTACAATTGGTATTGAAACAGTCCTCTTCATCATGTTGTTCACATTTTGGCATCCTGAGGCCAAGAAGATACCTAATAGTTGTTCAACATTACCTTGTCTTTGTGAGGCTTCAAACAGGACGGTGATGCCGCCCAACCTTGATTCAGATTTTGAATCACAGCAAAGAAAGTTGAAGATGGCTACTCAAACACCAGTGGCCAACCATTTGTATTAAAAGTTTAGAGAAAGGCAAACAGCTAGTCTATGTGTACCTACACATTCTTAAAATGATCGCCTAAGTCATTTCTTCAGATTTTTCAGGAAACATAAAAAAAATCATGACGAGAGGATTTAGGCAAACAAATATATATTTTTTAAATGACTTAGGAAATTATAACAGTGACGATATAAGAAAATAACAGATGGATGTAAAGTATTTCGACAATAACAAACATGTTGCATAATTCCCTTTTGTTTGGTTTTTTTTTACATTAAATGTCTTTATTTTAACTACAAATTGTGCCTAAAAAATACAATCCAATACAAGAAGCCCACGAGCCCTGTATTTATCTATGTGGTATTGACATTCTGTACTGTTTACATTGTGTAACCAGGGTGCTTGAATGCCACAAGCTCAGATATATGTTGATACTCTTTTCTGAAGTCCAGTGATCCAAGATCATCTTCCAGTTCCTTAGCCTCCAGTGGATCAGGGCCCATCGAGTCTGAAGAACTTCGCCAGACGAGGCTGCTGCTCTCACTCTTTTGTCCCCTTGGAGATGTCGTTCCAGAATCGTCCTCCTCTTCCTGTTTCTTGGAGCGTACCATTTGCATGGAGGCTGATCCATCTTCATCAGAAGAGAGGCTAAGTGCAGAGTCTCGTGTTCGAGGCCGGATGAGTTGCGTGCCTCTCAGAAGCCGCTGTACAGGGCTGTGACCTCGAATGGGTGCAGGGAGGAGGGGTCTCTCCTCAACGGGGTCCGAGTCCGAATCTGAAGCATGGAATCCATGGAGAGAAGGAGGCTTTGTAGGCTTAGATTGGGCTGGCTCTGGACTACTGGCGGTGTCTGCATCACTGGCCTCTAAACTATTAAAGTCATCTGCGTATTCTTCTTCCTTGTCAGAGTCTGATAATGAAGATCTGCGGCTGCTGTGTCTACTACAAGAGTCCAGTTTCACATCTTGGCTCCCTGATTTAGTCCATGTCAGGATCATTTCGGGAAGCTTGTTGATTGTGGCGGCATCATCATCATCGTCGTCGACACAAGGGAGGGAGACGGATGGAGTTTCTTTCGGACTTTCCAATTTAGATCCATCATGTTTTTGCTTTGTTGTATCCTGCACTACAGAGACCACTTCCATGTTTTGTGTCTTCTTCATATTTTCTTCAGGAATTGAAGTATTGAGCTTAGCTGTTTTCTTCCCCTTACTTGTACTTGACCGTGTTTCATCGGCCATGTGTGATACCATACAGTTCCGATATTTCACGACAGTGCAGTTTTTCTGCCGCCTTAGATTGTATGTTTTTGTTGTTCCATACACTAGCTTTTTCCTGGATGCTTTAGTCACAATTACAGGCTCACTCTGGTTGTTTTGCATTGGTCCTTGAGGTTCAGCCTTCATATGTTTTGAAGGGGAATGCAAATGTTTTTGATGGAGATTGTGGTTCACCTTGCTTTCTTGCTCTGGTCTTGTCTTTGATGTGCTTCCTTGTCCTTTTGAAACCTCAGCAGAAGCTGTGTTATAAATCAATGCCAAGTTTGGATGATTCAACATAGGTTGGTGCTGCAGATTGTGGGCATTTAACTGTGATAGTTCAACAAAAAGAGCATTAAGTAGAGGTAGCGGTCTCAGAGCTTCATCGAGGACATTTGAAGTGACACTTGCTGATATTTTAGGTGCATTTTGCAGTGCCTGGTCCGTCACTGAGGAATTTTCACTTTCATTTTCAGAGAATGTTTCTTCGTGTGTTACAACTGTTGAGTCAGGTTTTACTAACCTGAACCTGTTTCCTTGTGTTTCATGTTTTCCCTTGCCAGAATTGTAATAATAAAGATGTGGGGGACAAAATACAGTCGGGTCCTCTTCAAAGCCCGTCTTACGTCCTCGGACTGTTTGAGGAATTTGGCTTATTGGGTCATGTTCAGTCTGAGTTGACACAACTTGTTCATCCAGATCATCAGAATTGCCATCCATAGGCAGCTGAACTCTCTTGTGGCCAGAATGTAATTTTTGATCTGACTTACTCTTCAAAATGACCTCTTGAGCACAATGTTCTCTGTAGACAGGGATATGTTTTGTCACATGGGGAGGTAGACTGACTCCTACAGTTAGGAGTTTATAACTCAGAGAAATAACTCCAACGGGCTCCCCTGCAAGGTTGTTTACACACACAACCCCTCTCTCTCCATATGATGAGCAACTAGCAAGATCGTGGTCAATGGCGTCATGTCTGATTCTGTTCATGATCGCAGCCAACGAAATGAGGGACGTGCCTAATAATTTGGGTATCTCGTCGCTCACATCGAGAATCATAACATAAAGAGGGGTGTTGATTAGTTGCATATGCAGAGAGTCTAGATTCATTTCGAAGAAGCACGACTTGCCTCTGTTAAACCAATATACCCAACGCTTGTTATTGTCGTGCTGTTGGTGGTGAATTGTGTCATCTTCTCTCAGTTCAGGCGGATAAATGAGCAGCGTTGGGAAATCCAGCAGTCGTATTCCAACAGCGAGCTCGTCGGAGATTTTCTTTTCACTGTCAATGCGAATATATTCCACTAAAAGCTCAAATGAAAACAGGGTCTCTTGTTTCGCGTTACCATCCGGTTGTTTTGACATTGTAGTAGCGACGTGGGTACAACACAAAACAATAAAAACATCGAGAATTCCAGCTAACATACTAGCTAGCTGCTAGTTTTCAAGCAATCGGAGTTGTTAATCCCCTGCCGGAAAGAAAACAATGTGACACCTCATCATCCCGGATATCCCGTTTACAGTGAGCTGTAGAAAATAAAATTATGCTACATCAAAGAAAAACTCAATTGGGTTAGATATTACACTATTTATACAGAAAAATAATGTGCAAAAAGTATATGAAATTAAAATGAAATAATGAAAACGAGTTAGGAGGCCTACTAATTTTAATAAATATATACTCTCTCATTTACACTGTAGCTATTGACACTATTTTTAAATTACCCTAATAGGTTCTAATCCTTACTTTTAATTGTTATTTCGTCCATTTGAAAACCCTTTTCATTATTGCACGTGGTGTGTTTTGCCAAGACAATAAATTTTTTTATTTTTTTTTTTTTATTAATTTCTGTGTGACCTGCGATGAAGAATTAATTATCAAAGACGAGTAAGATGAGCAAAATAACAACTTAAAAAGATACTTTATTGAACATTAATTAAGATTAGGAAACACTCGTAGAGGATAATACAATGTGTAACGATATCCATATCCATCCATGTGAACTAAAACCTAAAATGAACAAAAAGGGGATTCATATATTAAAAAAAAAAAACAACAAAAAAAAAACGGTAATTTACAGTCATATACAAAAATGTATAACTATAAGCAAGGAGAGAAATTAAAACAACACTGAGTAATATCAACACTTGTTTTTCTTGCATTTTTTAAAAAAATATATCGTTTCTTAAGAGAAAAATTAACAATTATAAGTCAACGTCATGGTAAGGAGGGCTGAGAACGGTCACTTTCCTGCATCTGTCGTCACCATGGCAACGGATGTCGCAAGTTTTTGACATCAGTATTTTAGTGGGGACGCATGGGAAATGTAGTTTAGTTGTCTTTTTCAGTTACCACTTCGACGTGGAAATGATTATTTTCACAGGAGAAAGTATGAATAATGTAAAATAAGAATAATATATAATATGTTTCAAGTCAAACTACTATAATAGCACGTACGGTTTCTGGGTGACGATTTATTCCCATTTTGGAAGACTTTTTGGTGCCAAAAAGGTAGCCTATCAGTGAGGGGACCCACAGAGTTCGGGACCGATTAAAGGACAAAGGTGATTGATAATTAACAGCTAACACTACAGACTTATGATTATAGTTAATAGTTGTACACATTCGTCTCGGTCTCGTTTAAAAACAAACATACAAAGCACGCGCGCAAGCACGCACTCATTAAGGAGCGTGTAAATAAACCATCTCACCAAGCGACACAGGGCAGCAGGAGTGCCGGTGGGCGGGGACTTTCTCCCGGCGTGCTGTCATCGCCAGGCGAGGTGCTGCTGGATGTCTGAGCTCGCTTCAGTCTGGAGGCTCAGGCTGAAAGAGAAAGGTACGAGCCCGACTCTCGCAACTGGCGCCAGGCCGATAAGGATACTTTGTTGGTGAACTGGCGACGCTCTCGATGTAAGGTAAATAAGGAGTTTTATATATCTCTTTCAAATGGATCACATTATGAGCATATATGGTGCATATATGAACCACGCGGACAAAGTGGTGTTGAAGCGTAAAAGTGTGGAGTACTTGCGAGAGCGAAACGAAATAGAAACTCAAAAATATTAGAGCAAAAATTGAAGCTTAAGTGACTTTTAGGCGTTTCCGTTTAAAAACAAACAATACATAAATTTCTGCCCATGTTGTTTTGTCTTTATTTTTAACTTTATTTACTCAATGTCTATTTACATAATTTTGCCAAATTGTTAAACTCGAATCATATAGTCAATCTGTGGGCGGTGGTGGTGAAGTATGTGTGTTTACTATTTGGGAAGGGAAAAAACAATGAACTAGATTTGTCTTGAAATATTTGTGAATGGGTTTGTTTCGTGGAGTCAGTTCTCGCTTTGAGCGTGAGAGGGCGACAAAGATTTCGTTGTCCGCTTGTTATTTCAGCCTTTAAATTCCTTCTATTTGAAGACCATTTGACTGTTAAATATGCCTTTTATTCATCCAGTAAAAGTTGATTTGGGCTAGGCTGCGTTTACTTTTCTATACTTTTGATTATAGTATGGACTGTATTATGTGTTAAGGATCTATTTTCCCCATCAAGTTGAGTAGTGCATGAATATAATCTGTCAGTTGCCCGTACACAATATGCATGTCTCATTGCTGACTGCTTCTGTGGCCTATGTCCCTTGAGAGACTAAACAAGTCAAGTCATGTTTATCTTCAATCAACCATACTCACTGCTGTCTTCCTCTAGGAAATGAAAGCACCACAAGATCTAAATTCCTAATAAAGAGCTTCAAACGGCACACCGGAGTTCAAATGCAAATTATCGTTGCATAATTTAATGCGCTCTGATTTATCTCCCTGTGGTTTCACAGTCCCCATCTCAGCTTTTCAATCAAATAAGCATATTATTTTCCTGTTCCAAATTTAGTACATTCATTAAAGTACAATTATTTTCGTAGTATGATGCCTGATCAGTATTATTTATGGTTGCTGAACTTAGACATCTCCATTCTCCAATACAAGGACTGCTATTTTTTTTTTATGTGTATATTTAAAACTATACCATTTATGCTTATTCTTAATCCTCACTCTTCCCAGTTGGCCTAATATCAGAATTGATGTGTAAATAATGTGCAGTGGTCTTGCTCTGGTCCCATTTGTTTACCATAATCCTTGTCAATTTATCTTCCTAATGAGTTGGGGTTCATGTGTACGCTCATGCGTAATTGTAGTTGAAACTTTGTCTTGGAAGAATGCCCGTTTCGTACACTTCTGAGGGTTAAAAGTAAAAGCATACCTAAATGAAAATAGGCCCACAGTGAGTAAATGACTGCCACAAGCGTGTATACGCACTTCCATTGAGATGCCTTTGTAGACTCAGCAAGGGGGAAGTTCTGTTCCAATAGCGTGAAGAAAGGGCCCTTGAAGTGGAATTGTGTTCTCATCTATTTCTAACAACACCTTCTGCATGAATAAACAGAGAATTGGTAATTGAAGCAGATAGATATGCCTTTCAAAAATAAAGTTACGTGCACAATGTGTGCTCAGCTGAACAATAAGACACCTGTCAGGTTCCGTACAGAGACTGCTTCCTGTGACATGCCTCCGGGACATTTCAAGTTATCATTGTAGGGTTGTTGAGGACGGCTTGTGGCCTTAGGCGTTGGAAACGCCCCTCTAGTGTTTCACTGTTTGTGTATGTGTGTTTGAGACACACTATTTCCTTATTAAGATGTTACCATAACGCAGAGCTGTTTAGGGAGGGTTATGGGAAATCACCTGACAGGTATGTCTGCTTTCTGCAGCACCTGGCACCTACGCTCTGGCCTGTACCCCTTTTGTTAGGTTATTTCCTACTGCTGCGCTGACTCATCATGTTTTTAGAGGCAAATAAAGATGTGATGAGGTGGTATATAGGTGCCCCCCTCCCCCCATTCTTCTCCACCCTGTGCATGTGATGAGGATCAGGAAACTTAGTCGGGTCATGGCCAACAGACCGGCTGGCTGGCAGAGTCACAATAGGGCCTCCCCAACCAAATCGTGTTGATTTAAAACCAACCAACCAGCAGCCGCGTATCACATGCTGCCTGCTCCTGTATTGAGAGCCAGACGTTCTCCTCATCTTTATGTGAGCTTTTGTTTTGATTGCAGTCTGGATTTATGGAAGAGTTAAAGCCCAGTTATTACTGTCAGGGAAAACAGATGCTGTCATTGGGTTGTGGTGTGTTATGATTTGGCCATATGTGCCACCTGGAGTCAACGTGTGAAGCAATGTGGGTGCTTTGCACTATGAAAAACTAAAAAATGATGCTGGTCCTCTTTAGGAATCATAATTTTGAAAGGGAAGTCAACCCCCTCAAAAAATTTTTTACAATATCTTCTAGCAGCCTCATTAGTGTAAATCCGGTATTCAGGTTAATATTGTGTTAGTGAAAAATGAATTAAGCAGCAAAATCCAGCACTTTTTATCAATATCAGAAGGTGGCCATTTTGCCACTTGCTGGCAAGTGAAAATGACATCACACTTGCTCGAGGTATCACAGCTCAGCTTCAGAAAACGTGAGCTGTGATTGGTCGATTGATCTTCGGTCGACAGCAAGTGGCAAAATGGCCGCCCCCTGAGATGGATAAAAACGGCTGGATTTCGCTTCATAACTCATATTCCATGAATGTAATATTAATCAGAATGTCATGTTTAGACTAGTGAGGTCACATATATTGTCAAGAAAAGATTAAGGTCGGCTTCCCCTTTAAATGTGTAGTCTAACAGCCAGTGCATTATGTCCCCATTTGACCATTTTGTGACATGCATACATTTGATTTAATGGCCTGTTCCAGTGTGCACCGCTTGACCAATGAACACATATTGTATGTCATCTTTTGTGTACAGTAAGCAGTGGCTAATCTGGCTTTGCTGATATGGTTAAGCCTCAAAGAGTATACTTAAGAGATACTTAGGGGTGGCAGTATCTCATCTGGAGAGACTTGTGCTTTTGGAACCAGAGGATCATTCTTCATGTCCTGCTGCAGAAAAAAACCCATAAACATCCTGGGTACCGTTGACCTTGAACAAGACTAAAAACAAACAAACAAACAAAAAAAAAAAAAACAACAACACTTCTTTAGAGTGAATGAAATTAAGAGTACTACATTTGGGATCAAACTAAGGCAGGGGTGGACTGTCTAAACTATGGGCCACATCACATACAAAAAATAGCACAGCCTGCATCATTATATGTTTTTATTTATTTAGTTATTTAGTTATTTGTATTTGTATTTTTTATTTATTTATTTTTAAGTGGGGTGTGAACTGTGTGATTGATGAAAACATTGGGTGGTTGCTATGCCCACGATATGCAAAAACACAAACAAACAGTTATGGTAACAAAATTTCTCTTCATTAAGGTGGATAAAGCTAATCAGCAAAACTGGTGTCCTCCATTTTCTGCTCCAATTAATGATCCTAAAAATGTGAACTTACTACAGACTTCTCTTATTTTGGTTCTCATTGTGGAGATCAACATAATCCAGGGGCGGATCATTTTGAGCGGCTCACAGGGCTGATGACCACCTCAATTTTTTTTTTTTTTAAGATCTACAATTAAATTAAATTAAACATAGATAATTGCAAATGGGGACCTTGCATCCTATTTGTCTGTATTCAGCTCTCTGGGGAAAAAAAGTTTGGACACCCCTGATATAAGGTAAAGACTGTCATCAAAACTTGCAAAAGTATTGTTGTTTTTTTATTGTGAAGGTGACTTGGATCAGAGAATTAATGTTCCTGGCTATCTGGGCTATGTCTTAAACCTCTTTAACCAGCAGCTGCCTTTTAATTGTATATCTGTTGCTTCTATTTGAAATTGTGCCACTCATCCAGAGGCTCATTCCTGTGCCAGGCACAAGCCGAGCGATGACCAGAGGGGATGTTTTGCTTGACGTAGCAGATGGTATAACGACAAATGTCAAGTGGTTATCATGACATCCCTGGTGAGGACCCTGTCAACCTCTGGCGATGCACTGCAGAGATTCAGGAGACAAAGGAGAAGTTAGTTGGGATCTGGTGTCAAAGGGGGAGGTTAAAGGTTTGAGCCTGCTGCTATCCATGCCTGCTCATGCAAAGCATGACTGAAGAGGGGATAGAAAAATGTGGCTTCACATCTTTACAGCCAAATCTCTATATTCATGTTGGAGTCGACTGCTGAATGAAAACTATTTCTTCACACATTGACAATATTCATCTGTGGAGAGGCCTGGGTGGCTTTTTGGAATAAGGTTTCTGAGAGTAGGCTTTTATGCTTGAGTTGTCGTGGAACTAAACTTGCTGCCCTCCATTGGTTGGACAGCAGAGAATTGATTCTTGCGTGTTAAAATGGGAATGGAATGTATAAGTGCTTCACATTAACAGTTTCTATTTGTGTGCCCTTTTATTCATGCTTCCCATTAATATTGAAGCGCAGTTTTTGGGCGGAACTAATTGTCCCCTGCTTAAGTTTCCACCCATCTCATATTATAGATGCACCTGCCGATACAGCACAAGTTACAACAAGCAGACAAGCGTGAGCGCTCGTGACAAAGTTACATCTTGGCTGTTGTAAATGTAAGTTCAGGTGTCTAGTGGCCTGAAGTGTTTTTCTTTTTTTGTTTTTTTTCTGAAAAGAAAAATGATGCCTTGAAGAGAGGCGCTTATATGTTCAAGTTGGCAACACACCCAAGCAGTTAACACGTAGTCTGCTTGAGCAGAGGCCACTATTTGAGGATATGCAGTATATTGAGTTACAACGGGGGGTTTTTCATTCTTACATTGTGACATCTTGCTACATCAATCAGCTTGAATCTTTTCGGCATGATCATTTTAAAATCCCACATATTTTTTTTTTAGTCCAAGCTCAATCATGCAACAGATGGTAGTAGGGGTGTTAAAAAAAAATCGATTCGGCGATATATCGCGATACTACATCGCGCGATTCTCGAATCGATTCAATAATCGGCAGAATCGATTTTTTATTTTTTTTTTATTTTTAGGATTCACACCTTGAGCATGGAAGAATGTTATATGAACGGAACATTAAGCCTTAATATTTTATTTTAATGCTGTTCAAACATGAAACAGATTACAACCTCTATAAGACTGAAATTTCAGATAAATAAATAATACATTTTCATATAAATCTTACACTCTACAAGCTTACTGATTAGTATTTTCTAAATTTGAATGAAAAAAAATCGCAACAATCGACTTATAAATTCGTATCGGGATTAATCGGTATCGAATCGAATCGTGACCTGTGAATCGTGATACGAATCGAATCGTCAGGTACTAGGCAATTCACACCCCTAGATGGTAGCATGATGTAATGCTGTCACGTGCTTTACTACTTATTGTAAACAAAAGGTGAAAATGAGGCCATCTGAGGGCCTCTCTACTGTTGTACTAACCCGTAACAACTACTAATTCTGCAGCCTTGCAAAACCAACAAAAGCACCAAATTCCATCCACTGGATCAGCAGCCAAAAGCATTCATTTTACAGCGTTGCACCAAAGGCTGCCACACTTATGCATTATGGGTTTGTGAACATGTAAGAAAATGCGTTCTGCCTCCATGAATTACCTCCACCTGTGTGTCCCTTTGGGTCTCATTAATGTCCGTATCAGGAATGTTGGAGGAGGGAAAGGTTGCTGGAAGTTGCTGACCCTCACCACACGTTTTGTCTATTCCGCAACAACAATGGCGAGAATAAGCGCTTGCCAGTCATTAACCTGGAGGCTGCACAGTCCAAGGTGCATGAATCTTTGGGTTAACTTGAGTCCGTGCATCTCAACGTGCTCAAAAAAATGCCGACCTTTGTGGTGGCAGCCGGCCTCCATTGTGAGATAAGAGGGGATTTGGTGCGCATACCTCCTTCCCACTGTTGCGAAAACGGTCGTGTGATGGAGCTTACAAGATTGGTTGTACGTCGCCGGAGATCTATTGGCTTTCTGCCTTATCTTTCACCTCAGTGTACACAAGACAATAGAGTGAAATATAATAATCATATGATCATGTTCCTTTTTCTTTGAACATTCAATACACCAATTGACACCGTTACCCCTTCAGGCAGTCGCATGCTTACGGATAGGGAAGAAACAGTAAATGGTTTACTGGTAAATCGAGGCTAAATAGAGGCTCATTGTAATTAGCAAGTCCAATGGAGAAAAGCCATGACTGATGTGCCATGAAGTGGTCAGCCATAGTGCTGGCCCGTGTATATGAATATTGCTGGCATAGATAGATACCTTCACTTAATGTCACCAGTGAGTGTAACAAACATGCGATTATCAAAATAAATAGAAGAAATAAAGTGCATTTTACATGGAAATTAAATTTCTGACCAAGGTGACAGATTATTAATTAAATATACTTCTGTTCATGGGGTTGAATAATACTGCTGTGATTTGTAAAGTTGCTTTGTGTTGCGCTGCTCTGCTTTGTGTGCAGCACAGTCGGGAATGTGGAAGTCTTCTAAACCCCTTTTTTTTTTCTCAGGAAGGAACTTTCTCCCTAAACAGCCCTTTATCAATCGTGAGAAAATGTCTGTTTTTTCATTGGGTCCTTTTATGTTTGCCAGCTGTCTGCCGTGTGACATATTTGCTTATGGTCTGTAGACTGTTGTTTTTAAAAGCACTGACGAAATACGTAGGAGGATGTTATTCCTGTTTGTTTTCACCGAGTCGTAAATCAGACAGTAATGGATTTAGTTATTAAATGACATGTTTTTCTTGGGGACCTAGAACAACACTGTGGTCATGATTGTGACACTGATGTAATAGTCATGGATGCTGTCTATACTTTAACATGGTGGAATCTGAATTCATTCAAGTTACAACATTCTTTCATGTCTTCCATTTTATTGTCAGAAGTTTTTTTTAATCATAATTTTTATTTACTTGTGCAGTGTCTCACTTTTCTGAATGCACTTTAATATTATGTACACCATTAAATCAGCACATTAGTATCCAGGCCAGGGTTGGGTACTTGGGGAATCGAGATCCACAAAGTTAAAAAGCCTGAAACTCATCTGGCAGGTAAACAAACTCGTCTCCATCTGTTGAGATTCCTAAACCCTGTTAGAATATTAGGACTGAAACACAAAAATTGCTTTACGTGACTGATTTTATGTGTGCACTGGCGACTTATTTATTAACACAAAGTGGAAGGGAAGGCAAAAGTGGAAAGGAGCTGGCACTGGTCGCAGTCAAGTTGCAACTTTGCATGTGAGGCCACAGCAGTCTATGTTTATGGAGCATGGAAGTGATGCTAATTCAATGTTTGAGCTGTACTGTATATTATTTATTCCATGTCACTTGTTTCTTTTTTTTATCCTTCTTTGTCGCACGAGTTTGACTAGTGGTCACTTTATGACTAGGGATGGAAGATAATGATCTGGAGTGACAGTGGCCTTATTTCTTCCACCCCCTCTTTCTGTCAGTGTGGTCAAGAAGACCAACTGCTCTTTCCCTCCCCTCTACTCAAGTGTATTGAAAGCTGCTGTGGACATTTGGATGTGAGCCACAGTGGGTGGGATTCTGGTTGGATCCAGAGCCAGGAAGCAACACATCTAACAACAAATGTTACTTTTAAAATGTTGAAATTGGCTTAAAAAGGAGCAGTGTATATTCCGGGGAACTGTCACCAACACTATGGATGGGATGTAGTTGATCAAAGAGCTACTATGGGCACAGTATTTGTTTGTTCTTCCTGCTCATTATAATACCGTAGCTTCTGTGTGTTCCTTGCCTGGTTGCCTGTGGAACCTCACTGCAATGTAAACAGGACTGAAGGGCCACATGCAGTTCACAATGCCACATGATCAGCCAGGTGCTTTGAATAGGACCACAGGAGCAGCTGTACAACCACGCTATGGTTACAAGTCTCAGGATATGCATTTAGGCAAAGCATGCAAACATTAGAGGTCAAAGTAAGTTGACAGATTGTTTTGTTGTTGTTGTTGTTTTCCCCCAGACACTTCACACACATGAAAGTGCAATCTCCTAAACTCACTCAGTCAAAACATTTCTACTAGTGTTGTTCCGATACCGATACTGGTATCGGCAGAGGTGCCGATACTGCATTAAAGCAGTGGTATCGGTATCGGTGACTACTCACAAGTAACATGCCGATACCATTAATTCCAATGCTAATATAGTATTTTGTAGGGGTGTGAATTGCCTAGTACCTGACGATTCGATTCGTATCACGATTCACAGGTCACGATTCGATTCGATACCGATTAATCCCGATACGAATGGTCACGATTCGATACCGATTAATCCCGATACGAATTTATAAGTCGATTGTTGCGATTTTTTTTCATTCATATTTAGAAAATACTAATCAGTAAGCTTGTAGAGTGTAAGATTTATATGAAAATGTATTATTTATTTATCTGAAATTTCAGTCTTATAGAGGTTGTAATCTGTTTCATGTTTGAACAGCATTAAAATAAAAATATTAAGGCTTAATGTGCCGTTCATACATAACATACATAACATACATACATACATAACATTCTTCCATGCTCAAGGTGTGAATCCTAAAAAAAAAAAAAAAAAAAAAAAAAAAAAAAAAAAAAAAAAAAAAAAAAAACGATTCTGCCGATTATTGAATCGATTCGAGAATCGCGCGATGTAGTATCGCGATATATCGCCGAATCGATTTTTTTTTTTAACACCCCTAGTATTTTGGATGCAGCATCTTTTGTCTTACTCGTGCACGACATTCACTGATATGTGACATGCTCACTGCATGCCGATCTAAGATATCCTATTGGCCCTTGAATGCTCTGAACCAATGGCAGGACACCTTTTTCATGTTGAGGAAAAAAAAAACTTGCAGGCCGATACCGATACTGCAAAGCTGGGTATCGGTATCGGGGGCCAAAAAACGGTATCGGAACAACACTAATTTCTACACTATAAGTAGATTGGACTTCTCTCACAATAACTTCTCAGTGAAATAAACCAGTGAGGTTAGTCAGGTAAACAATGTGATTCTCAGCAGCTCACACACGATGTGGATGGTCAATTTCTCCAAGGTGCTGGTGACATTTGACTTTCTATGAGGGGAGGGTGTAAAGAAGTCTTTGTTAATTATTTCCTGTCATTATGTTTAATTTACATTGAAAGGCGCTCAGATTTCAGACTCTGTGAGCTTCTCCCAGACAAGCCTCAAACGGAGCCCTGGAGGAGCGGAGCCTTTGTTGACTGCATGAATGGCAGCAGTGTTGTGTGTTTTGTTGTTGATGTAAAATCAAAAACATGCCCTTGGCCATGTTTAAAAAAAACTAACTCCTGAGCAATTGTTTTACAACTATTTCAAAGATTCAGAGGATAAGATCCTGCTGAGATGTGCCTCAGGAGTTGATTTTTTTTTTTTTTTTTTTTGACTGATGGTTGCACTGCGGTTTAGGTTTCATTTGTGGTCACGTTGTTGTATATGTATAATGTATGTGTGGAATTGGGGGTGAAAAAAGTATGGTTGGTTTGAATTTGATGGCAAACATTACGCGGTTCAACAAAGTTTTTAACAAACATAGCTCTTGACAAGTTCACCAAACATAGGCCTACACGTTTATAGCTGTGCCCTCCATGAATAATTTTGATGATAACCTTGAGAGACAGCTGAACTGCGTCCAATGCCTTTTGTACTTGCTAAATTTTTTCCTCTAAAGAAAGATGGGAGTAATAAGGAGATGTGTGCTTCTGAGGAATGCTTTTGTATTTTATTTTATTTTTTTAATCAATGATTAGGAGGCTTTTTCATCTTCCACTTGTGTGAGGTCATGTCCATTCAATGATCCAATGATCCCTAAGTGCATGAATTTTTCACTAGTGAGGTCTCCTGTTGAGAAACTACTCTAGGGAGATGTTTTGTGAAAAGAGATAACAGTTGTGAGGGATTTTTGTTGATTATATGACTTCCTTCCCCGCCTCACATGTCCGCCTCATCAGATCGGTGGCCTCGATCAGTTCTCAAGGTTAAAGGTCACGCAGTCACTTGGGGGGGCCTCACGTCAGGTCACATCAGTGCACTTGTGGATGGAATGAATTCATCTGCACTTATCTCTCTTGACACTTTACCAATTTAGCTTTCAGGAAGAGGAGGATGGGGATGTGCATTGTGTTGAACAGGGGAAAAAGAACAAGCAGATTCACATGACTTCCTCTCCGGTGCATCAATATGGTTTGTGGCTTGTCTAGCTGTCTATTTGTCAGTAGATAACCGTCCTCAATATACTCCAATCTACAAAGATGTAGCTGTAATTAACTCATTTACTCCCAATAACGTATAAAAACGTTTTTTTTTTAATGTTCTGTGTCCCAAAGACGTATTTATACGTTTTTGTTTTTTGTTTTTTTTAATGCTAGACCATACAGAAGGCTTTGATGCAGCCTCTCAACTGCAAAGAACGGTTGCAGAAATGGTAGTTATTACACAAACGGCCAGCAGCTGGCAACAGAGCAAAGGAGATCAACCAGGGCCATCTAGAAAAAAAGCTCAATTACTTACAATTTTAAATAGATTTGTGAAAACCGATGAAACTTAGTTCTCTTCTAATGCTAATTGCTGCAAAACGGAAACAGATAGAAACATACTTTTTTTCCCTGATGAAAGAAGAGACTTTAATCTTTCCTTTGATAGGTTCAATGCTTTTATAGCAATATAACACAATATTCTGTGGGCCTTGCAAAATCAGTCAAAATCCAGTAAAAGAGACGGGAGCGAACGGGACTGCTTCTGTGAAAATGCCTGGGAGTGAATGAGTTAATGGATGTGTTTGTTTGTAGTTTTTCTAGGGTCAATAATATTCCAAAACTGTCAAAGTGAACGGAATGTGCCACAATAAATCAGTTAGTTATAGCTTCTTGTTGTTCTTGGTCATTCGCACAATTGTGATTACTAGGAACTTGTTGGTGTGTTTTCCTGCATGTGTTTGTGTGTACTTATGCGTAGGTGTGGGTGGCTCCCAGTGGGGGATTAGTCTTTGACACCCTTTTAGAAGCCAAACCTCACTTTAACACACCCACCGCATGCCATGCCAGCTGCAGCTGTTGATCCTCATTGCTAGAGATGTAGAGAATTCCTCACACTCTACAATTAGAGCTGCAGATTGCTGAATAGCACACATTGCGATGTCCTAAAATGGCACTTGGTCCCTTTTCTGCTTCTAAGAACACAGAGTAAATAGGAATTGATGAGAGCCAATCATGGCAAACTGGGCCAGTCTGTCTCAAGGCTGACAGATTGCGTTCTGTGCAAGCTGCTCCTTGCGATGTACTGTTACAATGGCGAAAGAAACCAAAGACCTCATTGACGGGGTGGGTTTCTCACGCCTGACTGAGAATGTTCGCTTTCCATCGAGTCAAGTGGTGCATTGTGATCTCAACCACAGAAATGCAAATATATGGAACAGATGCACTACTTCTTTTTGCTGGTATGTGAGTAGAGTAATTCCCCACAGTGATGTGGACGGTGTTGTGTGGACTGTGGATGCTATACTTAAGTGTTAACAAGGGAAAAGCCATGTCACCTTGGCACATGTGATGTGATGGTTGCTCGCCTTTCACGGCCTTTTTTTTTTTTTTTTTTTTTCAATAAGGTTGGATGCTCAGGGTAGATAAATGGGGGCTTTTGTGGCCTTTGCCAGAGGGAGAGCTAAACAATGCAGGACACACACAGAGCATGGTCTTTTCAAGAGAAAACTGCTAAAAGAAGTATTTCTTAAGCCCCTCCTTCCTTTTTTTTACCCACACTCTACTTAACTACTTCTGCCTCTTACTCCCTTTCCTCCTCCATGAGAACAGAGCCTGCTCCCATAATGTTTCCATAAACGGGCAGAGGCAATGGAAATAACTCTGGACATTTCCCATCGCTTCCCCATCTCCATCTACCCCTTCACTCACTTATTAGCAAGCTCTGGCCAGTACATGTGCTCAATGCTCCTGATGATACGCTGTGGTGTATTTCTCCAAGCACTATCCAAGTGAACTTCTTACGAATCTTTAGTCTGAATGCAGTCGGGCTATCATTGTTTTGATCCAGCATCAATGCAAATTGGTCTGTTGTTTTGGGAGTTAAAGACCAAATTGATCTGTAATGTACATTAGTTGTCTGTATTGTCTGCTACAGCTGGCTCTGCCAAGCAGCAAAGGCATGAGGCAAGCAGTTATTGGTTAGTTGATGGTCCATTGATGAACTGGATTCATCCGTATGGTGTAGTTTACTCTTTCACTTTCGATGGTATAGTCTGCTTGTATTGGGGCCAAGTGGAACATGACCAAGCAGATCCAGGATCTTGTCTCATTCTACGATGGCTGAAGACCTGACCAACTGGGGCATTTTATGCTTTGTGCTTTGTTTTGAAAGGTACTTGGTTTCTTAATTCATTTAAAAACAAGCAGGGTACTTTTTAAAACTTTAAGTTTACTTTATTTTAGAACCAAATTTATTATATGTGCTACTGAAATGCACCCTATTTAAAAACTATTTCTACTTCATTCGCTCCATTGTTAACGCTCCATTTTAAAGTCAGAGGTGTTGATACACTGCTGAAGATGGGCTTCATTGAGCGCACCGCTCAACAGTTGATTTGATCTGCAGAGTAATGCTGCATTCGAGGATGGTCGGAAGTCGGAAATATCTGAGTTTGAAACTTCCCAGTTCCGACCTCATAGTGTTAGAGGTGAAAGTAAACAACCAAAATGAGGGATAGTGATCAATTGTTTTTTTATTTTGGTCTTCAAAACTCAATTTGACCTCCAGAAAACTTACCTTTTTAAAATTTTGCTTCATTTATTGTTTTAATCTTATTTATAAGCATTCCATACAGTTAAGTAGTTGACCGTATAATTTCATGTAGGGATATAGCGGCAATACTGTCACGTACGTTGCGTTACGTGGACTTATGTTGAATATTTATGAATGAAAAAAGCTAGCTAGTTTTATACTCGAGTAAATTGTGTTTTGCCATTGTAGAGTGACGTCACATTGTAGTCCGCCGGTGAAGTCGGGGTCCTTTTTTTCTTCCGACTTCGCAAGTGGAATTTCCGAGTTCAAGGTACACACTTCCTGGTTTGAACTCAGAAAACTCCAACTTCCGACCATCCTCGAATGCAGCATAACACCCCTAATCTGACAACCCGTCTTATTTGCCAAAAGTCCAATGAAGCCATCACTATGACACTGATCATAATGTGGGTGTTAATTTCAAGTTCAACCCATACAATAGTGAAACATAAACAAATAACTTCACTGTTTAATATGTATTTTTTTCTGCATTTGCACAATTTATTATGCGATCCTGTCCAAAATGACTCAATCAGAACCTGTGAACTAATAAGTACACGTGTTATGTGTAAAAGCGATTTTTCAACAAAATCTCCTATATTTGCACAGTTCTGTTCAGATATTCACTGGGTAACCGTTTCATCCTTGCACCACTCTCTCCTTTCCCTCCTTTTACTTCTGTCTTTGTTCATAAAGGACGTCTGCTGTCACTCATGGCAAAAAAGTTGCCTAGCAACAAGATCGAGGGATGCGAGCCACTGTTTACTCTCCACCGCCTCACCTCATGCCCGCAGCCCCCTTGTCTTTCATGCTCTCTTGTGCTGTGGAGGAGTGTTGGGAAATGGTGGCAGCTTAGCCCCCTTCTCCATGATGAATAGAAACCAAATTTACAGAACACATTGAGAGGTGGATGGGGGATGGATAAGAGTGGCAGTGGTCCTGCCTGTTGCTTGCCAGCTGTTCAGCCTCTCAGCTGGAAGAAAATGCTATTTCCTTTGACTTCCTCTTCCATTCAGCGTAACTGGGGAGAACCTTGTCCTTCCATAGCATGCTGTTATCAGCAGGACTAAAAATACTGGACGGCAAATACGTCACATTCCTGCCTATCATCACTCATACTCAGTCTAGGCGGATACAGGTGTCTTTGGTTCTCTGTAGATAATTAAATAGACCCTGGTGGAAGCAATCAGGCTAAAGTCTTTGTTCCTTACCGCATTATGCAGTTCTACCTGTTTTAAGTAGTGTAATTACGTAGCAAGCCTCAATGACTTCCACACAACCATACACACAACCCCCCAATTTGACAATTTGATTTCATACAGATAAACCAGATAATACAGAAATCCAGCAATAATTATAGACATGCCGTCTGTTGTGTTTGTAGCTCATATCAATAAAATTCAGCTTCGTGGTGCTTTACATACATTGAAACATTGTGCAAAGTTTAAACAATGTTTCAATGCATTTGTTAGACTTATCGTAGGTCTTGAAAGTACATTTGTATTCAAGTTTCTTTTTACAAACAATTATCGGCTTACTTATCAGTTATCGACATCGGCACTTCTAAATTATTGGTTTATCCGTATCGGTTGAAAATAGCATTATCGTGCATCCCTAATTATGGTCATCTCTCATGAATATTCATGATGATTACTTTTGGCTTGCTTACTTAAAAAGTGTGTGAATTATTATTATACAATTCTCAAACCTATAGTTCTAATCATCTATCTAATTTTTAAACTGTTTTGTTTTGTGAAGTTAGTAACATTTCAAAATGTGCCAAGGATGGTGACTTTATGCACGATAGAACTCAGAAAGAGAAGCTGATAATGATATGCCAAGAATGTGCACTGTGTTGCAAGTGAAATGAGAAATTACAAAAGTTTGTGGAAACTGAGCCCCATAGGAATAAGTACTGTATGTTAATTAGTCCTAAACGTCACTGTTAAAGTATGTCTGTGTCGATTCTCAGTTATCCAGGTCACAGTAATGCGCAAGTTGAATTGAGGCAACTAGGCTTGTACTTCTTGTTGACAGGAACAAGAATATATTCAGCAAAAGGTTTGCAGATCACAGTAAAAGTAATGTGCTTCTCTCAAAACGCCTTGTTTGCATTTGGGTCAGATGGGCATTAACCAAACCCTCCAACTTTTCTGTTTATTTGAATCACAGACCTTGATGTGTAGCATTTGAAAGAGGAGCTTTTAAGATGTGTTTTTAGTGTTTGTGAATGTAGGTCACCGTGTATGTGTTTCCATCGCTGTAATGACTACCTTTTGCTATGTAAATGACCCATCAGGGACGGTCTTCAGTTTGTGTGTTCCTCCACCAGCTCCGCTCCACGTGTGTAGGCTGATGAATAGTTTGTGTGTCTGCTAGGGTGCAGTGACAAGAAAATTTAAGTGTTACCTCCTGGGGCTTCCCACTCCTCAAATAAAACTCCTTCCTTCCCATTCACTCAAATCAAAGCTGGGAACATGCCTGTGGAGGCTGGATCAAAGCAGAATGTGGCACAAAGATGCTTATACTTGCTGCCATTCATTCATTCATTCAGCTAGATTAAAGTCTGTCATTTCCTGCTGTTATCCCGCTCACACCTCCAACCAGTCAGAGACAGAGCAAAGCAATCATGAGGAAGTATGAAACGACTCTTATTTTACTGTTTCTCCAATTAAGCACACTAAACCCAATTATGTTTTACCATACAAGGACTATATAATCAAACCTTAATTACCCCAAAGGCCTGTGCTGTATTTAGCTGTCATGTGTTGAAACAAGGTTGACTTCCTCCCAAATAACCTGCTTCACATTCTGTAAACCTACCGAGTCTGACTGGTATACGTCATTGTTGTAGTTAGTATGAGAATTACACTACAACCAAGCTAACATTCAAAATGTTTATCACGTCAAGCCAGAAGCTGGCAAATGTCAGTTTGCTATGCAAATGGTCGTGAAAACAGAAGACATGCTTGTTAAAATTAGGTGTGCTAGGGCTCTGGGAAAACAACACAGCACTAATTTACGTTTATATGTAGTCAATAACATGAATATTGCCAATATTTGGGTTTTGAAAAGCCACGTAAACGTGCAAAAAGTTCAAAAACCCATATATATATTTAAAAAAAAAATCCAATAAGAACCGTGTTAGCCTTTCTGTAACCTTAATATTTGGCCATATAAACGTATGTCAGGGTATATTAGTGATTGACTTGGCCACTTTTTCCCCTGATTAAGTCCTTTGTTGTGTTGGAAGTGTGTTTTAGGTCATTGTGTGGTAAATGAGAACTGAATTGGCACTTCTGGTTGTGGGTTTTCACCCATATTGCATTCTGTTTAAATGTTATTCTACCACATACCATGTTGTTCACAAGAATGGCATATGGGACTTTCACCATCTTCTACAGCAGAGGTGTCCAAACTACGGCCCGGGGGCCATTTGCAGCCCGCCATACATTTTTTGGCGGCCCACGGCAAATACTAAAAATAATTTTTTAATGCTGTTTAAAAAAAAAAAAAAGAAAGAAAAAAAAGAAGGTGGATTAAACATTTCTAGCTACGCAAAGACATAAATTTGCAGCTATTAATTCAGTTTCAGAAATAAAAATTGTTTCATCCACTTGTTGCTTAGTGTCAAGGTTGTTTGTGAAAAAGTCACATTAGATTAATGGTTCTTAAGTGTGAGTTGACGACCGATTGTTCTTGTTGTGGTTCAGAACATCAAGTTGGGATTCAGCAGCTGCTCAGTGGAGAGGCATATATATTATAGTGGCACACAGGGGTCACTATTTGCCTTGTGACTGTTAGCAGTTTTCAATAAGTAACTGTACATTATATCAACAATTTATAATTGCTTCATTGATTCTTACCATGTTCAACTCATTCACTGCCATTGACGGAAAAAGACGTCAAATGATGCATTATTTGCTAGTCTGGCAATGAATGTGTTAATAAATAACTTAAAAAAAAAAAAATCAAAGAGGCCCTTGCAGCTTTCTATTTTTCTGTATGTGGCCCTCGGAGGAAAAAGTTTGGGCACCCCTATTCTACAGTATAACTCAAATGTCACCTGTCAAAAATAATTTTGAAGGTCACTGGCTTTGCCCATGCATCTTTACTTAAGATAACAGAATTTTCCCCTCTCTGTTTTCCCTCGTCCTTCCTGTCAGGCAGAGGAGCTCTGAATGTCACCGTCCATGCATTCGAATCCCCCCCACTCCCGCCTAACAACCCCCCAACACACACATATCCAAACTTTGCCTCCCAGCAGTATTTCTACCCCCACCCAGGGCAGCCACCTACTTTCTCTTACATATGCTAATGCTAATGTGTCATTCAGCTGTTGGTGGCTTTGTCACAGGGGGAGGTAGAGACTTGTGTGCATTAAGGAGCAGCTGTATGCAGTTCGCCAAATTGACTCCCTGATGGCTGCCAGACTTGCCCTTAATTACTTTTAGCCTCTTATTCTGTAACTTTTCACTAAACTCTGGGGACACACTACTTGGTAAAAAGCAGGAGAGCACACTAAACTTTTTTTTTGTTTCCTTTTCTTTGAACCTGTTGTCTTTTGGTTTACGGATTCCTTTCCCCAGTGTGTTTTGGGGTGGCTTGTACTCAACAAGTGCCTGATGGATTTAACGCAGAGCAATGGCTTCTACACAGTGAACTCATTATCTTGTGGTGGCTTACAGAGATTTATATCCTCACCATGGCTTGAGTAAAAAAACAAAAGGACTCTTGTAAGTAAATAAACATGACAACTATTGATATCCAATGATCTTAAATGCAGAAGTCTAAATACGCATGCAATTTGGCCTTTGTTTATTTGCATTTCTGTGCTCGTATGTGTTTATAGAGGAGTAGTTGAGTCAATGTATGTCAAACAAGTGTGTGTCTGTTTTGGCAGAGGCAACACAGGAAGCTCTTGCGTGGTTAATATATGTGATTCATCCACATCTG